>NC_090734.1:158686247-158783747 GCF_036898095.1 Palaemon carinicauda
CGTGTTCGAAGTGGGGAGAGTTGCAGGCTTTTGTGGAAAAATATCACCCAGAAACAGCCGTAGCAAACCAGGCAGTGAACATCTTTAATGATAATGTTATGTCTCATAGTGCAGAAGAGAAAGAAGCAGCTGACAATTGACATGTTTTTCACAAAAGAAAAGAGAGCTGCTACATCCCAGCCTGATTCCCCTCCAAAGAAGAGAAACAGAAGAGAAAAAACCCCTGAAGGAGATTTGCCCTACCTTTTACTGCAGAGAGAAAAAACCCCTGAAGGAGAACTACCCAGCCACATCATGGAAGGGGACTCTCTTTCCAAGCAGTAACCTCCCCCTTCCATCTTCTCCACATCCATTCCTGTATGCCATCGAACCGCTGCTCAAAGGTATGTACTGTACAGTAAATGGTTTAAAATTGTTTTATATAGTTTTCCGACCAATTTCGTACACATTTAAATAATTATTGTTGTTTAGGTACACGTTTTATTAATATTTTAGGGATTTTGGAGTGCGTAGGAACGTATAAAAATAAATACCATTATTTCTTATGGGAAAAAAGGTTTCGGTACTCGAACAAATCGGAGGTCGAACACTGATCCCGAACGGATTATGGTCGAGTACCGAGGTATCACTGTAATTAATTTTACGTGTGCTGCTACCTCGAATTATCAAAACAGATAATTGCAATACTTAACTTGGGAGTAGGGGTCTCCAAAAGGTCACACATCTTCACAACACAGTAAAAAAGAAGCTACGAACACAGAACGCATGTGGAAATCATGGTGCTAAGAAAGGAATGATGGGAGACGCGTGGGTGGTAGTGGTGGTAGAGGGCAGTAGTCGGATGTAGAACGGCACCTTGTAGCAATGGGGGATGCTGAGGAAGGAGAAGACTAATTGGTAAGGGACCTCTGATAGTGGTTTTAACACGCCCCAGTTACTATACCGACACCCTATAAGGGTGAGCGAGCTGGGTATATTCCTGGCATTCCATGCAACTTTTTTCTCTGGTATATTTAGCAGTATTTATACCTTAGAAATGGTGCTATAAGGAGCATTTCACTGGGCGACACAGGTCCCTCGCCCAGAAATAGATTTTTCCTTTGTCAAAATCCCTTTATTATTATTATAATTATTATTACTAGCTAAGCTACAACCCTTGTTGGAAAAGCCAGATGCTATAAGCTCAAGAGGTTCAATAAGAAAAAGTAGCCCATTGAGGAGGAAAGGAAAGGACAAACTACTGTATATGAGAAGTAATGAATAATTAAAACAAAATATTTTAGGAATGGTAACATTAAAACAGATCTTTCATAAATAAACTATAAAAAGAAACTTATGTCAGCCTGTTCTACATAAAAACATTGCTACAAGTTTGAACTTTTGAAGTTCAACCGATTCATCTACCCAATTAAGTCACAGCTGGAATAAAGCTTCTAGAATACTGTGAAAGTATTTTTGTTCGTGGTGTACCAATTTTCGTGGTCTTCGTGGGTGGGCGAATCCACGAATTTAAAAATCCAACGAAAATTTTTATACACTGTCAGAATTTAGTATTGAACTTAGACACATTCGATTTATGTTGGTGACCTACATTTTCTAAACCATTGTGGATTACTAATTATTTTGATTTGTTATTGTGAATATGTTTTATTTTGGTGTGCACTATAATAATTATTGCATTGCAAATGAACACTTTATCATAATTGGGGTTCAACTAATAACCAAAAAGGTAAAAGTTCCAAAACGGAAATCAACGAATTTAAGAATCCACGAACCAACATTCTTTTATAAAACAATGAAAATTGGTACCCACAAATAAAAATACATTCACAGTACTGTATAGTATTGAGCCTCATGATGGAAAAGGCCTGAATATGACAAATTCGTAGATAATTTGTATTTTTCCTAACCATACAAACCTTTTCCTAACCATACAAACCTTAGCTATTTACATTGGGTTTACCTTTTAGCGTAGCTGAAATGGCGAACCATTAGAATTTAACGAGGGTGTAATACCCCCGCGCTAGTTAGCGGGGGGGGTAGGGGAGTGGTAGCTAGCTACCCCTTCCCCACCTTACACACCGGTGAATGCTCCACTTTCACTTAGAGGTAGGACTTGTCTTGGGGGACAGGGCTGGCGGGAAAATATATGTAAATAGCTAAGGTTTGTATGGTTGGGAAAAATGAAAATTATCTTCGAATTTGTCATTTGTTCCGTAACCGAAATACAAACCACGCTATTTACATTGGGTGACTTACCCCTTAGGAAGGGTGGAAAGTCCCCAGCCATACTGGCTTTGGCTTTACCCGGGGACTCGGAATCCGAGTGAGTCGCACTCGAGAAAAGGAGTCCCTGCACCTCACAAGTTCCTTGCTCCGCAAGGAACCGTGTGGCCTACATAAGCTTGTGTGTGAAGGAAGAAGTGTGATCCATC
Source organism: Palaemon carinicauda (assembly GCF_036898095.1). Lineage (NCBI taxonomy): Eukaryota > Metazoa > Arthropoda > Malacostraca > Decapoda > Palaemonidae > Palaemon > Palaemon carinicauda. The sequence continues at coordinate 158,688,683 of NC_090734.1, forward strand.
CTAGGCAGTTGACCTGGAGTTCCAGAAGGAACTCTGGGTTAGGACGTTCCCAATACCACCTCATCAGGGTATGGGGGATGCGACAGTATTGACTCAATAATCGGAACACAAGGAAGCATGGTTTACCTGCAGAGGTTCGAGGTCAGCTATGCAGAGACCAGGATGCTGCTTCCCAGTAGAGGGGATAATGAAGAAAGAAGTAAGGGCCAGACATACTTCTTTCGTTCATGCAGACTAAAACCTGATAACAATGCCCTCAACCTTCTGCTACCTGTCCAAAAAGGAGCCTGAGGTTAGACCAGCTGTTGTGTAGCCACCACAGAGCGATAGAAACGTATCGAAACTCCTGTGGGTTACGCCCTGCAGGAAGCGGGCTGCGAAGGTCATTAGATGCTTCCAGACTCCAGCTTGTAGCACCTGCGTCACAGAGTAATATTACTCGAAGACGAGGGACGTTGCGATGTATCCGACATCGTGTTGTAGGGCGACGTGACGGGGGAGAGTCTGGATTCAGGTCGAGATGAATTTCCTTGAGTCCGAGCTGAAGAGGTATACTGGTGACTCTCCCCCGTGTCCTTCTTGTGCTCCCAACCCGGCTGCACGTGAGGACAAACTGCAGCTGTTCCCAGCGCTAACCTCTCGATTCCTTTACTGGCAAGAAGTAAAAGGTTTTGGGACATCAGATACAGAATGGTGACTCGAAATCTTGAAGGAATTGGACCGAAGGGCCGGGACCCCAAGATTCTGAGTCTAGCCAACAACTCAGGAGCGAACCTGAATGTTGCCTTCCCCCATTCCTTAGAAAGGGCGGAGTCGTACGAGACCAAGAAGATTGCTTACACACTGGCCGCGGCCAGAGTGAGCAGGAGACCCAAGACGGAATACGATCAGAGGCCTGATGTAAAGGGTCTTGAGAAGATCTCTTTAAGGGACTAAAAAGTCCGAGCCATGCTCCATGTTGAGGTCTCACTCCGACTAGGGCAGGGACGTTCGCAGCATCGCATGAGCGAAGAAAGGTCCAGCGGGAAGGAAAAAGTTATTCCTTTAAGCCTGAAGGTCAGGGAAAGGCTGAGCGACAGGCTTCATTGCCGAGAGCGGAAAGGAGTTTCCCCCCGCCGAAAGGCAAAAAGTTCGTTATTACTGAAGAAGAGGCCTCAAGGGAAGAGGTATATCTCCCACGACACCAACCACCGAAGACTCTCCACTTCGCCTGGAAGACCCTGCGGATAACTATCGCAGATGACGCGACCTCCGTCACGCGACTGTAGCGGGTTGTCTCTTCTTGAGGAGGAGGCGTAGTGTCTCCAAGCATGAAGCCGAAGCGACGCCCCGGCTCGTGAAAGATGTTGCATTGTGGTTGTTTGAGTAGCCTGTGCCGTGGGAGAAGCACTTCCAGGAGTTCCGTCAGAGGAAGCAGAGGGTCTGGAAACCGTTCTGCGTATAGTCCCAGTGGAGCTCTCCGGGCCATTGAAAGGTTGACAGACAACCTGGTCTTGTTGAGACCCATTCTCAACAGACAACAAAGGAGGGAAGACGCAGGCGTCGATGTTGTCCCACCATCACCGGAATGCATCTTGCCAGAGTCTCGGGGTCTGAGACTGGGGGGAAGAACAGTGGAAGCTTGAGGTTCCAAGCTGTCGCGATCAGGTCCCCCAGGCCAGGACTTGCTGGTTACTCAAGGCCAAAGACCCCCAGGTACACTCTCTCTACGAGACTCTGCTCGGATAGTCGGAGAGAACATTCCTCTGCCCGGAATGAGAGAGCCGATGGTGGTATTGAGAGGATCTCAAATCATCTCAGTATCTCTACTGCAGGGGCGAAGGTATGAAAATGCGTCCCTTGCTGGTTAGAACACGCCAGTACCATGAAGTCGACGCGCACGGAGCGACTCGGCAGGAGCTGTAGGATCTGTAGAGGGGCCAGACTACGGCCCCTAAGCCTGCCTGAATGATGGAGAGGTATCCTTCCGGTCCTGACCATAGGCCTGGACCAGAACATGCCCTCCCCCCCCCCCCCCTTTTCTTTGACGAGTCCTAGAACAGCATAAAAAATGTGGGGAAAGGAGAATATCCGCTCCCATCAAGAGCTTCCATAGGTCAACACCCATTGCAGGTCTAATCGTTTCGCTGGTCCCATAGGGGCCAGAAAGTCCGGTTAATCGTTGCTTTGAAACCACCGTAACTTGGGCCGCCCCACAGGGAACTTATCCTGAGGCGACCGTTCGGAACTTTAGACAGGTCAATGAGGAAAAAGACCCCTAGGAAACGTTCCAAGGTAGGGCTGAAAGCTCTGCTTGACTGAGAACAGGTACTGCGACTCTCCTCAGCCTTGCCACATTCAACTGAAGGGGAGGCTCGGAGGAGGCGGTAACAGAATCTGGCGTCCCCAGGCGGTCAACCGTCCAAGTACCGACCAGACCCGACGTTGCTTAACCTCGCTGGACGGACGAGAAGTGGGGTTTCCTACGTAGTAAGACCGTTGACTCAATATCATGGCTAGATACTCCAGATGTTGAGGCAGAAGAAGAAAAGGCTCCAAGCAAAATACCATGAACCCCCACTCATGGTAAGGATCCGGAAGCTTGTCCCGGCGCTGAAGAAGGTCGAACCTGAGCCTACCAGAGTTGACCAGACCTCCAAAAGGTGAAGGAGGCGGAAGCCTGCACCTGAGCGGCCATGAGGAAAGCAAGGAGAGTTCTCTGGGGAAAAACCTGCTATGCCACGGCAGGATCGCCACACTGCATCTTAAGCAGGAATACCTGTAGTCTAGGCTGAATTCCACGAGCTTCCTGGAAGATGGATGGAATGGAAACTGAAAGTACCCGTCCTTCCGATCCAGGGCCTAAGGAGTCCTGTCGCCTCGTTAACAGTCTGATCGATTCTGCTGTTCCACGCTGGACGAAGTTTGTTCGACAAACTTGATCAGACCTGAGAGGTCGACTACGGAACTCCCGTCTCAGATACTTCCTTACGAGAAAGGATCGACTGAAGAAGCCGGGGGGTAAAGCCGTCGACGATCCTATGGAAGACCTTCTCCTAAGGCATGGATCATTCTGCCCAAATGGGTAGACTCTTGCCGACCCTATGGCATAGAGGTTCAGAGACACTGAATTCGCTGACAGAGACGGCAGGCATGATATCCTTGGCTGATCACGGAGATCATGCAGGAATGGGCATCGGGAAGCTGTCATCCGGATGAGTAACCTTAGGCATCCTCCCAGTGTGAAACCTGCAAGGGGGGGGGGTGCCAATCCTAGAGTTCGTGAACTCTGCCGCTCCCTCTAGGACTATGCCCCCCGGGGAGAGCCTCCCGTGCCACCTGTTCCTGACAGGAGGGAACTGCTATTGGACACCTTGTCTCAGTTGTCGTAGCCGGTCCGATAACTTAGGCTGACGTGGCTGAAAGAAAGAGGCGCTGGAGCCCTGCAGGGTCTGGAAGAAAGCGCCTTGGAGGAGTGAAAACAGAAGTCAACTTCCTCCGCACAACCGCTGTCTATGTCTCTGTCCTTGGGCACAAACAAACTCTTCCCAAGGATGGAAGGGTGTCTGAGGTTGTCGACATCCACGGATGAGACACCCGAAAGGAAGCCCTCGGTCATTGCGTCGAGATGGTCCAACATCGAGCTTGCCCGCAAGTTCGAAACTTGACGACGAAACGCCAAGGTGCTTGAGCCCGAGAGGAGGAAAGTACCCATGACCTTCCTGTAGCTTCCTTGAACAAAACCTCGGGTCGCAACCGAGGAGGGAAAGGACCTGGTAAGCCCCTTTCACGAGATGGAGAAGAGGAAGGGGTAAACCAGTCACCTCTTGGCCGATGGAGAAATCTCGAACGGAAAGCCCTCTGGCAAAACCCTTCCAGGAAATGACGGGGAAGGGCTAACCCAGGTTCTGGAAAGAAGAATGTTGCTCAGACCTCCCTGAAGATTCTTCCTACTCTTGCACGTGCCATGCTCTGTGTTTACGGGGTGAGGCCGTGTTCTGGAAATACACTCCAGAAGACTCGCCAGGCTGGCCATGCTGCGAAACCCCAACGGGAATCGCGGTCGCAATCGCCCTGGCGCTAGCGCGATGGTAAATCAATGGTTTGCGTGTGGGCAAACGTGGAAGCGCCCATGCGCAGGAATGCAAACGAAGGAGCGCAGAAGGAGGGCGAGCGATAACCCATAGGCGAGCAATGGATACGGCAAGAATTAAGCCGATGTTCGTGCGATGGAACACCGTCGATCCGCGCGACGGAACACCGTCGGTCCGCGCGACGGAACACCGTCGGTCCGCGCGACGGAACACCGTCGGTCCGCGCGACGGTACACCGTCGGTCCGCGCGACGGAACACCGTCGGACCGCGCGACGGAACACCGTCGGACCGCGCGACGGAACACCGTCGGACCGCGCGACGGAACACCGTCGGACCGCGCGACGGAACACCGTCGAACCGCGCAACGGAACACCGTCGGTCCGCGCGACGGAACACCGTCGGACCGCGCGACGGAACACCGTCGGACCGCGCGACGGAACACCGTCGGACCGCGCGACGGAACACCGTCGGACCGCGCGACGGAACACCGTCGGACCGCACGACGGAACACCGTCCGTCCGCGCGATGGAATACCGTTGGTTCGCGCGCGGGCGAACATTGGAGAGCATGTGCGCGGTCGCGCATGAGCATAGGCGCGCAGGCACGTGGGCGTGTGGACGCGCAGGCACGTGGGCGCGCGGGTGAGCGCAGGTGGTCGGGAGACCGATGACACGTACGCGGGCGATGGCACGTTCTGGCGAGCGATAGCCTGTAGGAGAGTGAAGGCGCGACGGCGCGTTGGCGCGACGGCGCGTTGGCGCGTTAACAAAACGCTAGCGCACAGGTGAAGAATCGCGCGGGAGCGTAGGCGATTGCCAACGCGAGAGAGACTATTGATGGTTAGCGCGCATCGCGCTAACAGAAGGCGCGCAGGTGCATCAGGAAGGTGAGCGCTGAAGCAAGCTGTTAATCAGGCGATCCTAGACGGTCAGAAAACCGTTGGCGCCCATTGGTGCGTGGCAGAAAAGGGAGCGCAGATGTGCGCTGGCGATTGAAGAAAGCTGGCGCACAGAAGGACAGAAGTAAAGGTGAGCGCTGGCGAGCAGGAGGAAGATCTACAGCAAGACTCAGCTACCGGAGATCGTGGTCCACAGCAGGCGAGCGCTAGATCGCTACTGATGGTGTCCAGGGGAACTGACACGCGTGGCAGATCGATGGCGATCGTTGACGCGTAAGAGATCGCTGACGAGCAGGTGAACGTTGACGCGTCTATGGTCGCTGGTGAGCTGGTGATCGCTGGCGAGCAGAAGGCAACGCATGGAAGCCTGTGCGTAGAAGAAGAGTCCTTGTCCAAGACCTGAACCGAAGTTCTAGATTGCGAGGGCGAACGTGGGCGCACAGGCCGCGTAACAGGAACCAACAGGAACAGCAGAGATGATCATCATGAGAGCGCTGACGAACAGGAGAGCGCTGACGAACAGGAGAGCGCTAGCGATCAGGAAAGCGCTGATGAGCAGGAGAGCGCCTGTGCGCTAACACTGAGCAGGAGCAGGAGAGCGTCTGTGCGCTAACACTGAGCAGGAGCAGGAGAGCGTCTGTGCGCTAACACTGAGCAGGAAAGAACACAGCAGAAGGGCGCGCAGGGGAACCCTGACACGCAAGGGAAGAACCCCCGTGGGAGGCAACCCTTTGCCCCGAAGGGATCGTTGTCCGTCGGGAGATTGATGTCCGTCAGAAGACCGTTGTCTATCCGCCGGGAGATTGATGTCTGTCGGAAGACCGTTGTCCGTCGGGAAGACCGTTGCCCGTTGGAAGACGAGGTCAGACTGCTGTCCATCTGCACCAGGGGCGGAAGATCAAGGAGGAGTTGTAGGCTGCATACGGAGATTCAAAAAGGCGCCTCTTAGCACCTTTATAGGGAGATGGGAGGCCCTTACGACGAGGCGGACGGAGAGCCTTACGGCGAAGGAGGCCAACAGCAACAACAGCAGAAGAATCCTCCGAAGGGGAGTCTCTATGAGTGTACTCTCTCGCGAACGAAAGAGAAACACTTCGTAGAAGAGACTGGTCAGCCAGTGACCTAAAAGGAGCAATCCTCCGAAGAGGGGCTCCTGCAGTTGCCCAGCCCCTTGAGCGAAACTGCAGGTGCGACCGCTCAGCACCAAGAGCATAGTCGCACGAAAAAAAAAGCAAGAGAAGAACCCCCTAAAAGGGCAAAAACTCAAGCCTGGACAGGAAAAACTTCCCTCGGAAGGAAAGTTACCCACCCAAGGAGGCGAGCCTCCTGAGAGTTCTAAAATGAACTGGAGAGCTGTCAATCGTCACGGGAGTACTTCCAGAAGAAGGAGACACGCCCCTGACGAAGATCCATAGGGGAGGCAGCAACAGCCGAATCCCCAGGCCTCAACAAGACAGCTCACACCGTTGCCATATTACAGAAACGAACTAGATCGGTAAATGTAAAAAAATAAAACAAAAATCATTAGTACACATTCATTCCCCCGGGAAGGCTCCGAAGAGGAATACCGAGGGAAAGGAACTCGGGAATTACACAACAGGCACGTGCCCTCCAAACTCTGAAAAGGAAACTTACTGATTTCTATACTCAAATATATACATAAACATGAGAAAATGTTTACATATATATTGAGTAAAAGAAAAGTAAGTGATTAAGTAAAGACAAAACAAACAATGGCTGCAAAGCGAGGACAAAGACAGACGTCTGTCCATGTCCGAGCCAAAAGTAAAAGTGGAGCTTTCACCGGTGTGTGTGTGGGGGGGGGGGAGGGGTAGCTAGCTACCCCTCCCCTACCCCCCCGCTAACTAGCGCGGGGGTATTACACCCTCGTTAAATTCTAATGGCTCGCCATTTCAGCTACGCTAAAAGGTAAACCCAATGTAAATAGCGTGGTTTGTATTTCGGTTACGGAACAAATTAGAATTAACTGCAAGCCTAGTATTACGAACAGGATGGTATTGTCCTGAAGATCTGAATGTAAAGGATGGTCAGAATTATGAAAAATCTTATACAACATGCATAAGGAACTAATTAAATGAAGGTGCCAGAGATCAATATCAAAATCAGGAATAAAACATTTAACAAACCTTAAGATCCTCTCCAACAAATTAAGTTGAGATTCAGCAATTGAAGACCAGACAGGAGAACAATATTCAAAACAAGGTAGAATGAAAAAATTAAAAACACCTCTTCAGAATAGATTGATCACCGAAAATCTTACAAGATTTTCTCAATAAGGCAATTTTTTGTGCAATGGAAGAAGATACAAACTAACAGCGTTTCTCCAAAGTAGATTTACTTTCGAAAATCACACCAGAAATTTTAAAATAGACATACAGAGTTAAAGAAACATTATTAATGCTGACATCCGGATGTTGTCTTTGACCTACTTACAATCATACTTTTTAGTTTTGTTAGGATTCAACTTCATGCCCCATAATTTGCACCATGCACTAATTTTAGCCCGATCTCTATTAAGGGATTCAGCAAGCCCAGATATACATTTAGGAGATGGAATTAATGCAAAGAGTAGCATCTTCTGCATATGCAATGAGTTTGTTTTCTAGGTAAAATCACATGTCATGAGTATATAATATGAAAAGCAATGGGCCAAGAACACTACCCTGAAGAACACCAGATATTACATTCCTATACTCCCAATGGTGCCCATCAACAACAACTTTTTGCGATTTATTACTGTACTTAAAAATTCAATAATGATGCTAAAAAAAGACCCACTCACTCCCAACTGTTTGAGTTCAAAAACAAATTCGTAGATAATTTGTATTTTTCCTAACTATACAAACCTTAGCTATTTATTAGGGGTTATACTTTCGGCGGAGCTGAAATGACGTGCCATTAAAATCTAGCGAGGATTAACTACCCACACCGCTAGTTAGCGGGGGTAGGGGGGGGGGGTAGCTTGTTACCACTCCCAATCACACACCTGTGATTTAGTCACTGCTTAGAGGGGGATAGGGATGGCGGGCAAGTTTGTATAAATAGCTAAGGTTTGTATAGTTAGGAAAAATACAAATTATCTACGAATTTGTCATTTGTTCCGTAACTGGAATACAAACCACGCTATTTATTAGGGGTGACTCACCCATTAGGAAGGGGGGACGTCCCTGCCAATCTGGCTTTTGGCTTTGCCCGGGGGCTCCTTATCTGAGTATGCTAGTATTCAAAAATAAGGAGTCCCTGCCCTCGCTAAACCTTGCTACGCAAGGTCCGCGGCCTACGCAAGTTGTGTGTTGAGACGTGCAGAAGTGTGACTGTCTCGGTAAAGTTATTCTGAGTCTATGTAGGAAAAAACTGATGTAACCAAGACTTCCCAATACCACCTCGCCAGGGTATGGGGACGCAACAGTATTAGCTTAATACTAGGTACACAAGGGAGCATGGTTTACCTGCAGTGGTTTGAGGTCAGCTTATGCAGAGAACCCAGGATACTGCTTTCCCCAGGACAGGGTAGGATGAAGAAAAGAATAAGAGCCAGTCAAATCTTTTCATTCACACAGACTAAAACCGGGTAACAGTGCCCTCAACCTTCTGCTACTTGTCCAATAAGGAGCTTGAGGTATACAACCAGCTGTTGTGCAGCCACCACCAGACCGATAGAGATCGTATCGAGTTCCTGTGGGTCACGTCTTGCAGGAGAAAGGTTGTGAAAGTCACCTGGAGCATTCACATCCTTTCTTGTAAAACCTGCGTCACAGAGTAATCTGCTAAGAAGGACCAGCGACACTGTGAGTCGTCATGTTGAGATGATGTTTCGGTGATCCTCTAGTCCCTTCCAGTGCTGATGACAAGAGAAGGGACCCGGGCAGGCTGTTGCCGTTTTCTTTAGGTAAAGTCTCATACCTTACCCTGGGTACAGTAACGGATGATCTGGATCGTCCGTTACCGAGTTGAGACTTGTGTAGGATCCGTCACCTCTGGAGACTGTGTCTGGCGACATACTCAGGGACGAAACTGAACATTGTCTTTCGCCCTTCTCAATAATGGGAGATGTCGGAAGAGAGACCATGAAGTTCCTTGACTCGTATGGTTGTTGTCCGTGTGTGTAGGAACACTTCTTAAATCAGGAGAAACTTTGTTGCCTGGTGAAGTGGAACATAAGGAGGTCCCTTTAGGGATCGGAGATTTGAACCCTGTTCCGAGAGGAAGGTCTCAATTCTGACAGGGGAAAGGCAAGTTTTAAGTCCGTATGAGTTAGGAAAAGTCTATCGATGAGAAGATGTCCCCTTCTTTCAGTTTGAAGATTAAGGATCAAGGTTGAGTGATCATCTTTACCAGTCGGAACTGAATAGGGGGTCTTTTCCTTTTGTATATATTCGAGGATTCCGCAATTGCTGGAATCGAGGTATCAAGTGGAGAGACACATTTTCACATGACACCAATCACACAAGACGTTATTGCCTGGTAGACTGATGCTGAGGAATTCCTCAGATATCTAGACAACCTTTTTGCAAAGAGGTATTGGGTAGTCTTCAGGCGTACAGTCATAGCAAAGCTATAGCTTGAGGTAGGTGTCGAAGTGGGTTGTCTGTGATGTGGAGAGGGTTCTCTTGGAGACTCTATCAGGAGCTGCAAAAGGTTTGGAAACCATTCTGCATAATGCCATAGCGGAGCTAGGAGAGTCCTTGAGAGGTTGACCAATGTTCTAGCCTTCTTGAGTGCCCTTCTCCAGAAAAAAACAGGGACGAGACGTAAACGTCATTGTTGTACCCATCGTTGTTGCCAGAGAGCCTTGGGGTCTAGGGTGAGCAACGGCAGCCTGAGATTCAGGAGCATTGCGAACAGACCCCTAGTTGGAGGATCTCGTAAAGTCGGGACTTTGTTGGCTACATGGCGATCCAAAGTCCATTCGGTATACCTTGTCTGAGATGCTGTGCACAGATTGTCGGTGAGCACGTTCTTCCAGTCTGGAATGAAGCAGGCTGATAGTGGTACCGAACGGACTTTGGCCCATCTTAGTGTTTATACTGTTAGATGGGAAGAGGCTACGAGCAAGTTCCTTCTTGCTTGTCGATGTGTCTCTCTATGTGGTGTGTGGTGTCGTCCATCACATCACTGAGTGGTCTGTTAGGAACCGATGAGACTGCTGAGGGACCGGAAAGTTAGCCTTCATCTCTTAAGAGATTTAAGTGAATTGAATTGAATATGGGATTTAGGCATTAAGCCAAGCACTGGGGCATCAAAGGCCATTCAGCGCTATATAACGAAAATCATTCAATCATATCTGTACACTCACACCATTTAGTATCATTTTAACCTTTAATACAAATCGTAACACTTTCATACAATAAAATCTAGATGTGAAATTAAAAGGGTAAAATAAATAAATAAATTAATAAAATCAATTATAGCTCGTAATATAACCCAATACTTTGCATAAATTTTCTCAAGTTCAGGGTATTACAGTTTTCCCCCAGTATATCTCTTAAAGGTTTGTCCTGGAGTAAATGTGTCCTCCTCTGGAGATTAAAAACAGGACAATCGACTAAAATATGTTTAACATCCATTGTCACTTGACAGGTATTACAAAGAGGGGCCTGTCTCCCTTCCCCACTCTTCATTAAATAATTGTGCGTTGCATGTGTATGGCCAATACGCAGCCTAGTTAAAATAATGGTATCCCTTCTACTTGTAGAATTACAAGATGACCATTTATCCACCAATGGGTGGATTTGTTTCAATTTTGTATTGGTGGTCAGTTCAGACCATCGAGCTTGCCACTTATTTTTACAGTAAAGATGAATCTCACTTTTAAGATCTTTGTAAGGAATACTCAAGAGGGATGGATTACTTAGCCCTGAAGCTTCCTTTGCTGCCTTATCTACTTGTTCATTCCCATCCACCCCAACATGGGCAGGGACCCAAAAGAAGTGAACACTGATACTCTTCCTAGATTGCAGAAGTACTAACCAGTCCTGCACCTCTTGTACTAGATGATGGCCTGGCATAATTTGTTTTAATGAGAGTAAAACACTATTGGAATCCGTAAAAATTGTATAAAAACTATTTTGGTTGCCATTTTTAAAAATATGTTGGACTGCGAGAATTATTGCGTACAGCTCAGCAGTAAAAATTGAACAAGAGGATGGGAGTTTCCTTCTAATAACAATATCCCCCACCACAGCTGCACTTCCAACTCCTGCAGCCGATTTGGAGCCATCTGTAAAAACATGTTTCCCATGATGTTGAGCAGCATGATTTAAAAACTCACTTTTCATTACCCTAATAGGTAAGGTATTTTTCCCTCCTGCCGTAAAACATACTTTAACAGGTGGATTACACCAAGGAGGAGACTTGGGATATCCTACCTCTGCTATCTGTGCTGTTAACAAGCCTACTTCTCTAGCATCATTTTTCAGCTGTACTTCCAAAGGCTTAGGCACTCTAGATCTGTTAGGGGCCCGATCTAAAGGCGCCCTAACATATTTACAGTTAGGAGTGTTTCTCACAGCAAGGGACCTAGCTAAAAACCTCAAACTCAACTCCTCTCTGCGAATGGAAAGGGGAGGTATGCCAGAATCAACATAGAGACTGTCAATGGGAGATGTTCTGTAAGCACCTGTGCAGATGCGAAGCCCAGCATTGTGAACAATATCAAGTTTTCCAAGTAAAGTCTTTGTAGCTGACCCATATATTTGGCATGCATAGTCTAACTTGCTCAGACACAAAGATGTATAAATTCTAAGCAAAGTTGTTCTATCAGCACCCCAATCAAAATGTGATATCACTTTCAGAATGTTCAGTGACTTCTTAACCCTGATAGATAGGTCATTTATATGGGGACAAAATGTCATTTTCTTGTCGAAAATGACTCCAAGAAACTTGACACTATCCTCATATGGCAAAATACAATCATTTAAAAAAAGGGTGGGGATCTCTTCCCTTTTACGAGTACGAATAAAGCAAATGGCTTAGGTCTTCTGAGGAGAAAACATGAATCCACGAGAATTTGCCCATGCGGAAGCAGCATTTATTGCAATTTGAAGATTTTGGCATGCTTATAGTGCAGATGATCCACTACAATAAATTGCAAAGTCATCGACAAATAGTGATCCTTGTATGCCAGGAGGTATGTGACTAACGAGACTATTAATAGCAACAGCAAACAAGGTCACACTCAATACGCTGCCTTGGGGGACACCTTCTTCTTGCATGTAGGATGAAGATAGTTCTGACCCTACTCTCACTTTAATTGAGCGGTTTGATAAAAATTCTTCAATAAAAGAGAACATATGTCCTCCTATACCCCACGAGGCCAATTGCTTTAAAATACCACCCCTCCAGGTGGTGTCATATGCCTTTTCGAGGTCAAAAAAGACACCCACCACCTGGTTTTGGTTAGAAAAAGCATTTGAAATTTCCCTTGATAACATCAGCAAAGGGTCTAGAGTACTTCGGTTCTTCCTAAAACCAAACTGTCTGTTAGATAAAAGATTTTTTGATTCTAGATACCACACAAGTCTGTTGTTGATCATTCTCTCAAATAGTTTGCATATGCAACTGGTCAAGGATATGGGCCTATAACTAGATGGCAGTTCTGGGTCTTTACCAGACTTGTGGCCTGGAACTACAATTGAAGTATGCCAGGAATCAGGAGATGTATGGGAAGCCCATAGACCATTAAAGGTTTCTAATAAAAATTCCTTGGTATCCACTGGAAGATGTGATATCATTTCGTACCGGATGCCATCCTCACCTGGGGCAGTTAAAGAAGAGCTGGAGATAGCATTTTGCATCTCCTCCATACTAAAAGGCAGGTTAAAAGCTTCAGTATTTGAAGAAGCAGGAGGAACAACAGATGTTGATGTTCTAATTTGTTGAAATGCTGGGGAATAGTTGTCAGCACTTGATACATGAGCAAAGTGCTTAGCAAGAACCTCTGCTACATCTTTGGGGTCAGATATATATCTATTATTTTCCCTTAATATTGGTAGAGGCTTAGGGACGAATTTACCTTGAAGTTTTCTAATCTTGTCCCATATTTCCTTTGAAGGAGTTTTGGTATTTATATTAGATATATATTTCTTCCAAGATGCTCTCTTTGCTTTATTAAAAATTCTTTTTTGTTTGGCACAGGCTCTGAGATATGCTATTCTATCTGCTAAATAGTTTGTCCTCAAGTATCTTCTGAAGCAAGTTCGGGTCACTTTTCTTGCGTTGGCACATTCTTTACTCCAGCAAGGAACTACAGAGCGATGAGGTAAACCGCATGTTTTAGGTATAAACTTGCTAGCATTATCATCAATAATATTTTCAAGATGTTGATAGGCATGCACTGGAGATGTAAATTCATCATATTCTTTATCAGTGTGTGAACAGTTTTCATAAGCTGCCCAGTCTGCCTCATCTATCTTCCATTTTGGTGGACACTGAGAAGGAAGATTATGGACATAATTTAACATAATTGGCCAATGGTCACTGCCATGTAGGTGTTCATTTACTGACCAAAGGTAGTCCAATCGAATGGATGAGGAACAGATTGACAAATCAATGGCTGATGTAGAGTTGTGGAATACATCATACCTAGTTGGAGAACCATCATTCATTAGTATTACATCATTGTTGTCGATTAATTCTTCAACAAGATTACCCCATCTATCGCACACATTTCCACCCCATAAAGTATGCTTTGCATTAAAATCACCAATTAAAATAAAAGGGGCAGGAAGCTGATTGATCAAGTCTTGGAGGTCAGAAAGTCTAAGCCTTCTTGGATTACCAGCATGATCTAAGAGGAAAAGTTCTAAGGATGGTTCAATATATAGCGAGCATAAAGTAATTTTTTTCCCGATATGAGTTCTAACTGCACATGCCTGTAGTGGTGTATTGAGTGGGATTGTTTCAAATTTTACAGATTTGTGAATAATAAAACCTGTACCACCTTGAGCTCTTGCAGCTTGCAAAGGAGGGGATCTACAAAAATGATAATTGAGTCCAGGATTAAATGGTTTGTCACTGATCTTGGTTTCCTGTAGGCAAATTACCTTCGTGTCTGAGTCCCTGGTTAAAGTTTTTATTTGCTCAATGCTAGTACTTAGACCAGTGCAATTCCACTGGATGATAGACATTATCTTTTGTTATTATTTTTCTTTGTCTCATTTGTCTTTTGGGACTTTTCAGATGAAGCCATGTAAGGCCTGGAGATGGAAGGCTTTACTAGGCCACATCTCTTCTTTTCTTTCTTTCTAGGATCTTTATAAGAGTCAACCTTAGGATCATGAGCAGTAGGGCACTTACCTGACTTAGATGAAGGTGAGGATGATGGGGACCTTTTCCTCTTTGGAAGATCTTGTTTTCCAATCTCCATCAAATCAGGTAGAGATTCTGCCTGAGACAAAACATTTAAGGTGGTGGAAGCCACATTGACTTCCTTGGAGGATTGTGCTAGAACTTCAACAGTTCGAGCACTTAACCCAGAAGGCTGGGCTACTACCTCTAGGGGAGATGCTCCTATCGGTGACAATACTTTTGGTGTGTTGGACACCATATTGACCTCTTTAGAGGTTTGTGCTCTGGCTTTTATAGCCTGAGCACTTGACCCAGATGGCTGGGCTACTACCACTAAGGGAGATGCACCTGACGGACCAGGTGCTGCCACTGGTCCCCCTGTGGTAGTAAGGGGTAGTGGATTATAATCTTTTGTTGGCATCTTAACCGCGCGAGCAAAATTAAGTTGCCGATTGAGTAAATGCTTTGCATAACCTACACTTATATGTTCAGCATTTGCTTTCAAGATTGCAGCTTCTTCTTTCTTGTATTCTCTACATCTTTTATCATTTGGTTTATGATTATCTTTACAGTTTGCACAGGTTGTATCTCTGTTGCATTGGCCATGTTCTAACAAAGAACAGTTAATACAGATCTTCGTATTATTGCAGTACCGGGAAGGGTGACCGTACTTGAAACAATTAAAGCATTGTAAAGGCCTAGGTTTATATTCTCGAACACATACTCTTTCATTCTCAATAATTATATGATCTGGTATAACAGGGGTTTCAAATGTTAAAACTACCATGCTTGTTTGAGGGATCTTACTTACTTTCCAAACATTAGCAGGGCACATGTCCAGAATTTCTGGTTCTGAGAATTCATATAGATCTTTATCAAAAACTACTCCTTTACCATAGCTGAAGCTCATATGTGGTTTAATATCCTTAATAGGATCAATTTCTGCAATCTTCATGCCACAAAGCATGTGAGCTTGAGTATCTGATTTTGCATTAATCAAAACAGATTGCTTACCGTATCTACTAATATCCTTACTTTTAATTAAACCAACTTTTCTTTTGTATAAATTTACTAATCTTATAATAGTTATAATTATCTATCTTCCCAGATGCAATTATCCATGTTGGGGGCTTGGGGGTTCTTACTTCTGGAAGTCTATGCTCTATTTCTTTTTCCATCCATTCTTCTGGTTTATA
The DNA here is from genome assembly GCF_036898095.1 of Palaemon carinicauda. Lineage (NCBI taxonomy): Eukaryota > Metazoa > Arthropoda > Malacostraca > Decapoda > Palaemonidae > Palaemon > Palaemon carinicauda. The sequence continues at coordinate 158,704,160 of NC_090734.1, forward strand.
TACCTCCAGGTGTCTTGGTGCTTTATCACATAAAGCCCCAGAAATCAAACAATTGTCAATTTTTATGCTCTCTAAATTTTTATTTCCTTCTAAAGCAATCTCAAAACTTGAAAATGATACCCAAGCTTCCCAAAAGCCTTTACTACCATTAAGCTCCATTAAAATTTCTTTGATTGCTCCAAATCTACAGAAGGCTTCATGAATTATGTCATAGCTACAACCAATTGGTATGTTTTTTAAGTGGAGAATTTTCAGATTTTTTGTTGGATCTGGTAATGAGCCAGAACCAGAGAGTAAAGTATTACGGTTATTACAAGCATCATTTTCCACCAGTGCCGATAAATTGTCTTTAACAACACTGGTCAGAGAAGTATTGTTGGAATATCCTTTTTATTGTCGAGGTTGTCAACAGAGCTTTCCCTATTTAAACAAGCAGAAGTCGACAACGGTGTCTGGGGTTCGCCATTTGATCCAGGGGTACGGGGAATATTAAGTTTACTCATTAATTATTTTTTCAGGGGGAGGGAAGGGGTCATAATAACAATGAAAAAAAAGCAATGGAAAAAAATATAGTTTAAGGGAGAGAAAAAATTAAGACTGTCTGAAATTCCAAAGAAGACACCGTTAGCCTTTCCTGGAATTAATTTCTTCACCAATGACACCTGTGAAAGCTGCTTACCAAATGTCCACTCCCTACCCTACCACAAAGGGATGGTACCACTATGATTAGAGTGGCTCAAGTGTATGCCAAACCCGCTTGATGGGACTGAGAGCATTTCAAGAATACAATCATCCCCACTCTAATCATAGTGGCAGGCAAACCGGACAGAATGCCGAGAGTCCTATCTCTATAAAATCGCCAACCCCTGGAATCCGAAGGCCAAATTTCCTAAGAGATAGTTCCGCGTGCCAGTATGGGAATACCAACACTCCTAGGTGTCCAAACATTTTCGGGCAGTTGGCAAGACCACCACAGCTCCCACAATTGATTTTGAAATAAAACCGATCATGGATACAATGTCCCCTCTAAAAAACCTAGACAGTGAAATGGGTAAGAGAGTTTTGACAGCAAGGTTGGAGACAGCTGATAATTATGAAGGAGGAATAAGCAATAAGAGGTAATAGAAAAAGAATGAGAGAAATTTAGAGTCAAACTGAGGAAAAGAAATTCCCCAGTTCGAGAGCCCTCTTGCCCGTCACAAGCCTTAAGCACGGGAATGATATGCCATGCTGAAGCCCAATGACTTCATCAAGGCATTCTCTCGTTAAGAGGGAGATTTAAGTGAAGGTACTTTCAGGCTCTGTCGAGAGGGCTGAGGTCGTGTGGTGCAGCACTATGGTCCCTCTTCTCTTCTTTTTCTGACTCTAGTCTCTTGGAATGGGAGTCCTTCTCGTTTTGAGAAGGTTTTGTGGAGATTGGTGTCTAGAATCATTCCCAGATACACCAGTCTCCTGGGAGGAAAGTAGGGAAGACTTCCGTAGGTTTACCCTGATCACTGGATCTTGGTAAAAAAGACTTCAGAAGTTCCAGTGTTAATGCAAGGTTGCCACTGAGTCTGCTAAGGTCAGTCAGTCGTCCCGAGACAGAGGAGACAGAATCCGATCCTGTGAGACCAGGATGGGTGTAGTGGAAAGAACGAAGCACAGTGCCTTGAACTGGTGTTTCTTGTTTGTCTAGACTGAATCTTCCAACCTTCCTAGATGGATGGTTTGGACCTGGGAGTAAGTGTCCTTTAGGTCCAGTGTGCAAATGAAGACCTGAGGTCTTAGCCCTTGTTCGAACTCCAACATGGTGTGGACATCGACCCAAAGGGACAGCTCCTTGCGGATCCTTTTGCATGAAAGATTGTCAACGCTCGAGTCTTGACTCGTGTCGTAAAGGATCAGGCGCGATACCCAGTGTAAGAATTCTTCTCTGAGAGAGAATTTCTTTAACTAACAGAAGGAAGGCAACGCTTAGCCTTACCATGCGCCCTGATGGGATTGATGCTATTCCTTAGAATAGAATCAATCTGGCGAATGTTAATCAATGGTTAACCGTTGGGTATTGTGGTTACTGTGCAGTTGGAGAGTGCTCGCAAGTAGTTCCCTGTCGGCAAGCCCTTGATGAGGGTTGTCGAATGTTTGCCGATCACTTTAGTGTGCTGGCGAATGGCCAGTAGCGAGAAGTATGTTGTATACCTTCTGATCTAGGAACTACAGGAAGCGGTTGACTATTAAGTTTGAGTCACGAACTGCTGGCGAATTGCCGATGACCGATGAATCAGTGGTCTGTGAGCCGATGGTGAGTTAGAGATCAGCAAGTTGATTATGGTCCCCCCTGGTTGGTCAGAGATGAGCAAGCTGAAGGATGGGCTGGTCAGAGATCAGTGAGCTGAGTTCAATAATCGAAGAAAGATGACCTGCCCATCGGTGATCTAGTGATCAGCAAGCTGATGACTGGTTATTGACTAGCAATCGGTGATTGGAAACGCTAGCAATTGGAGATCGTTAGTCAATGGAAGGACTAGAGGTCAAAGATCAGCATTGAGCTAGCAATTGGCGATCTGATGATCTGCGACCTAGCGATCAGTAAACTGTGAACTAGCCATCAGCAAACAGTGATCTAGAGATCACACTGTTGATGCTTTCCCGTTTGCTGACGGTGGTCTATCAAGGAAAAAAGAAACTTCAGAAGAGACAGGGACCAAAGATTCCCCGTTTTGATTCCCCTTGTAGGATGGAATTTTCGGGATCTTGAATCCTTCTGTGAAGCCTTATTCCTCTTTCCCAGTGGCAATGTTTGTGTGTCTGCAGGGAGGAATGGGGCAATGGTGACCGGTCCCAAAAGTTTTATTCCTTTTTTTCTGCCTATTGCGATGGCACACAGGATGATGCTGGTGCTCAATTTCTGCCTGGAGAGCAGGCAAGTGCTGGCTCTTAGACAAGAGCTGTTGCATTGGATCTGCGAGCCCTGACTCTTTGGCAAAAGCTGGCGCATTAGATCTGAGACCGTGACTGTGCAGGAAAGTGTGGAAGAGAGCTGGCGCCCAGTAAGGCACTGTGTAGTTTTGTGCATTCTCCCTAGAATGTGCCAAAGCGTGACACTGGTTGCGCAAGGGCGGGTGCACTGGTGCGAGTAGTAGGTGGAGACTGCTGGCGCGCTCGTGCGGACCATCGGTGCCCGGGCGCAGAAGACCGTCGGCACGCGTAAGATCATTGGAGCGCGCGCGCGGAAGGCCAACGGGTGCTTGCGCGTGGAATACCGTTGGCGCGGGCACGCGCGGAAGGCAATCACTGCGCGTGCGATAAACTGTTGGAGCGTGAGCGAGGAAGATCGTCGGCGTGCTCGCGCGGAAGACTGTTGGGGCGCACGCGCGCGTACAAGACTGTTGGCGCGCGTGGAAGACCACTGGCACGCAGAAGACCATTTGCGCGCGTAGCGAAGACCATTGGCACGCGCGTGGAAGACCACTGGCGCGCGCACGGGCGACCATAGGCGGCCGGGCGCGGAAGATCGTCGGCGCGCACAGGCGACCATAGGCGGCCGCGCGCGGAAGATCGTCGGCGCGCACGGGCGACCATAGGCGGCCGCGCGCGGAAGATCGTCGGCGCGCACGCAGGAGACCATAGGCGGCAGCACGCGGAAGATCGTCGGCGCGCACACTGGAGACCATAGGCGCCCATGCGCGGAAGATCGTCGACGCACGCACGGGAGACCATAGGCGCCCGCGCGCGGAAGATTGTCTGTGCGCGCGGGAGACCATAGGCGCCCGCGCGCGGAAGATCGTTGGCACGCGCGAGAGACCATAGGCGCCTGCGTGTGGAAAATCATCGGCGCGCGTGCAGGAGACCATCGCTGCCCGCGCGCGGAAGATCATCGGCGCGCGCAGAAGACTATTGGCACGCACGCGCGGAAGACCATTGGCGCGCATGCAGGAGACTGTCGGAGGAGCGCGCACGCGCGCGGAAGACTGTTGGAGCGTGCGCGCGCCAAGGTAGCGCTAGTAGGTTTGGCAGGTGAGCTGGCAGGACGATCAGGAACTGGGATGTGCCCTTTAGGAGGGCGAGCATCCACCGATGGCGACCGTAAAAAGGTCAGTGTTAGAGTCCAGGACCAAAGTCCAAAGGACTACGTTGCAGCGCAAGGTTGCGCTGGTAGATCAGTAGGTCAGCTGGCAGGACGATCAGGGACTGGGATGTGCCCTTTGGAAGGGCGAGCCTCCACCGATGGGGACTGTAAAAGGTCCGCGTTAGAGTCCAGGACCGAAGTCCAACGGACTACGATGCAGTGCAAGGTTGCGCTGGTAGATCGGTAGGTCTGCTGCGTTGGTAGATCGGTAGGTCTGCTGCGCTGGTAGATCGGTAGGTCTGCTGCGTTGGTAGATCGGTAGGTCTGCTGCGCTGGTAGGTCTACTTGATCCTCCGAAGAGGTGTCTCTATGAGTGGCCTCTCTCGCGAACAAGAGGGGTGAATACTTCGTAGAAGAGACTTGAAGACACCCGTGATGACGCCCATGAGGGCCGGTGGATCAGCAAGCTGACCTTTAACAGTAGCGATCCTCCGAAGAGGAGTCTCTATGAGTGGCCTCTCTTGCGAACGAGAGAGGTGAACACTTCGTAGAAGAGACTAGAAGACGCCCCTTGAGGGTCAGTGGATCAGCAAGCTGACTTTTAACAGTAGCCATCCTCCAAAGAGGAGTCTCTATGAGTGGCCTCTCTCGCGAACGAGAGAGGTGAACACTTCGTAGAAGAGACTTGCCAAGACTGTGCTCCCCCCGTGAAGGAAGAGAGACTCAGCAAGGGGGGAGAGAAGTCTGGGCGAAGGGAGCAACAGCAGGCGGAGACGATGAATTTATTAAGATGTGGGAAGTTCTCCCTCTGAAGGGAGAAACAACCTCACACCTGGGGAGGAAACTTCCCTCGGAAGGGAAGTTGTCCAACCCCTGGAGGCGAACCTCCTTTAGCGTTCTAAGATGATCTGAAGTGCTGGTCATGTTGTCATGGGAGTACTTCTAAGAGAAGGGATGATGCCCATGACGACGTCCTCTGAGGGACGGCAGTGACATCAGATTCCCAACGCATGAACAGAACAGCTCTGCTTCGTTGGCACTTAGTCGAACGAAGAAAAACTGCATAGTTAACTGGGAAAAAATGAAAATGGAGTTTTTATGATAAAACAAAGTTTTATGAATACTTACCTGGCAGTTTTATATATATATATATATAGCTGATATCTCTAAAATCTCTAAATCGGCAGAATTTTTCAAAACGAGGCAACCGCCTTGTGGTGGTTGGGAGGTAGGTGGTAACACCCGTCACAGGGTGGTCCAAGGAATCATTCCCGTGTCCAAGACTTCAGTTCATCTATGCCCGACCTGTCTCCTGAGGGGAGGTGGGTGGGCCTTCGAATATATATATAACTGCCAGGTAAGTATTCATAAAACTTTGTTTTATCATAAAAACTCCATTTTTATGAATAGTACTTACCTGGCAGTTATATATATATATATATATATATATATATATATATATATATATATATATATATATATATATATATATATATATATATATATATATATATATATATATATATATATATATATAGCTGATTCACACATTTGGAGGAGGGAAACAGACAGTAAACATCGTTAGGGAAACAACAAAAGAGTTGTAGGAGATAAAAACACCTTGATTACTTGCCTTCTAAGGTAGCTGATTCAAAGGTACAGCCTCTAGAGTGGCTTTCCCTTAGGAGAGTTTATCCAGGAGTAAGCCTGCAATGCTGCAAAAAACTCAAGCGAGTCTGTCAAAGGGATAAGACCAACAACTTGACTAGACTTCAGAAACTACCTTCGCCCCATATAATAAAAACTGCAACCTTACTAAAACTAACCACCTAACCCTGCAACATAGACAAAAACTATCTATCTAGACTGAGGGAACCGCACCACAAGACGAAGTCCTCAGACTATCATAAAAACACAAACCCTCATACATGCATAAACCAAGGCTGAGTGGGGTTATTAACTCCTTTGTCTAATACAGAAACCGCAGCTATGTATGGGCCCAAGGTATAGCACTTGCCAAAGTCTACTCTCACCTCTCTAAGTTAATGAGAAGCGAAGACAGAGTTGCTCCTCCAGAAAATTGCATCCATGAATAGCCTAACTAACATATATTCCTGATATGCCAGAGAGGTAGCAATGGCTCTCACTTCGTGAGCCCGTAATTTCAACAGGGTGAAGTGTTCCTCCTCACATAAGAGGTGGGCTTCCCTAATTTTCTCCCTCAAGAAAAAGGACAAAGCATACTTAGACAGGGGTTTTTGGTGGATCTTTCACTGAACACCATAACAAGTTGGATGCACAGCTCACGTTCATAGTTTGAGCCAAAAAAACTTTGAGGGACCTAACTGAGCAGAGGAGTCTTTCCTTCTCTCGACACACTAGGTTCGTGAGGTTAATGACATCAAACGTCGTAGGACAGGGTTACGAAGGGTTCTCGCTCTTTACGAGAAAGATGAACCTTAAGGCACAAACTGCCATATCCTAATTGAAGCTCACCCTCTTCCCAATCGCCTGGACTTCGCTGACCTTTTGGCATTCGCTAGAGTCATAAGGGAGAGGGTTTTCTTCTCTACAACTCGAAGAGAGGCTAGCGAGATAGGTTCAAATTTCTTGGAGCACAGAAACTTAAAACACCACATCCAGGTTTAAGAGTACCTATTACGTCGTCTGAAAAGACCCAATGAGGTCCTGCAAACCTTGATTTTGGGACAACTCTAGGCCTCTATGCCTAAAGACGGCCGAGAGCATACTGCTGTATCCATTGATGGTAGATACAGCCAGCTTAGCATCCTGTCTGAGGTACAAGAAGAAGTCTGCAATCTGGCTCAGAGAGGTAGTAGATGAGGAAACTTGTGCTGCCTGCACCAAGCTCTAAAGGTCTCCCACCTAGATTGGTAGACTCTTTGTGAAGAGATCCTCCTTGCTCTGGCGATAGATTTCGTCGCAGTGCCGAAGAGCCTCGAAATCTGACAAGCTTCTAGTCAGTCTGAAGGAAGTCAGTTGAGAGCAAGGGGGGTTAGATGATACCTCTCGAAGTGGGGCTGTTTGAGAAGATCTGGACTTGCCGAGGTCTTCTTGGGAAGTCCATCAACATGCCCATCACTTCCGAAAACCATTCCCTAGCAGGCCAGAATGGAGCCGCTAGGATCATTCGCCCCGAATCGAGGAGAGCGAATTTCCTGAAGACCAGATTGACGATCTCGAACGGGGGCAACGCAAACATGTCCACCCCCGTCCAATCCATCAAGAAGGAGTCCACTGCTACAGCTTCCTCGTCCGGGACTAGGGAGCAGCAGTAGGGGATCCTCTTCTTCCAGTTGGAGGCAAAAAAGGTCTGTTACAGATCTGCCCCACAACATCCAGAGACTGACAGACTTGCGGGTTGAGAGACCATTCTGAGGGAAAAACAAGTCTCTTCCTGCTGAGAATGTTTGCCCCGATGTTTCTTGCCCTAGAACAAACCTCCTTTCTAGATCCAAGAGATCAGAACGAAGGCGTCCTTGATCTCGACACACGATTCGACTAGTGTCATCACGAAGTCCTAGATTCTCATGTTCAAAGTCATGCCTCATGCTAGAACTTCGACGTCGAGCGTCCTGAAAGACGAGGCGCCGATCGTCCTGTAAGACGTGGCGCCGATAGTCCTGTAAGACGTGGTGCCAAAAGTCCAGAAAGACGTGGAGCCGAGAGGTTAATAGAGCGAGACGCTGAACGTTCTAAAAGACATGGTGCTGAGCGTCCTGGTGTCAGAAGAGACTTTTCTTGTTGACAGGAAGACCTAATTATTTGATAGGCTCAACGTTATCTAAAAATCCAGATACAGGGACGCTCTGATTTCTCTAGAGAGCAGTATTCCACTACATTAAGCAAAAGTTACGTGAACATGAGAGGGGCGGAGCTGAGACCAAAACACACGCCTGAAACTGACCCATTCTTCCTTGTAAACAAACCTCAGATAAAGTTTGATGCATAGCCTGCCACTTAGACTCCTCTCTAGAACTGGGAGAGAGAATCGTTGTAGCTAAAATCTAAAGGAGGTTTCCCTAGGAACAAGTAATCCTCCTTCAGAAGAAGTACTGACCAAAGGTCTGCTCCCCTCTTCTCCAAAGATTTTGATGTCTCCATGGAGAACTTTGACTTCTGAACGAAGGCGTAAAGAGCATTTACGTCCAGGACCGGACAAAAGACTCCCTCTCCCAAAAGAGAAACATTGAAGTTGCAAAGTCCAAAACCTCTGCATACAAACTGTGAGGATCAACCGACACTTTCGGTAACCTCACCTTTCATACATCACTCGCACAAACACGAAAATTAAGTTATCACTCATGATAAACAAAGTAAATAATAATAATAAAACACGATTGCCAAATCCCTAAAACAGTGTACAGTACTTCACCAAACGAAGTCCAAAAAAGTGAAGAAGGGAAAATGATTCGAAAAACTCTCAATGGTGGACCGACGATGTTTCCGATCCAGCCAGCAGAGACGAACTGAAGTCTTGGACACGGGAATGATTCCTTGGACCACCCTGTGACGGGTGTTACCACCTACCTCCCAACCACCACAAGGCGGTTGCCTCGTTTTGAAAAATTCTGCCGATTTAGAGATTTTAGAGATATCAGCTATATATATATATAACTGCCAGGTAAGTACTATTCATAAAATTAATTATTTACCAGAAATTTACCAGGGAGGAACTCCGAAGAGGAACCCCGAGGGAACAACATAAAATAAGTATTACGCTGACAAAAAATTAATTATTTAACAAATTCCCCAGGGAGGAACTCCGAAGAGGAACCCCGAGGGAACAGCATAAAATTAAGTACAGTATTGCGCACTTCCTTCCCCAGTCGACATCCACGGGAGAAGGGGGGAGCGGAGAAACTGTAATAAAAACAGAATTACAATTATTTTTCTGGGTCGACCTGTGTTCGCCGGTGAAAAGTCCTTCTTGTCACTTTTCTGATATAAATAACTTCCAAATATACCAGAGAAAGTTAAAGTATGGAATGCAGAGGTTACTACCCTCGCGCGAGCACCCCTAAGGGCGTCGTGTATAAAGAAAGGGCATGTGAAAGCCACTATTCACAGGTCGTCTTCCATTTAGAGTATTCCTTCGTCAATATACACTAGGGGTGAGCCGCAACAGCGGTCTCAACCGCACCAACCTGAGCCACCCCACCGCCGCCCGACACCAGCGCCATCTTTCATCCTTCAGATTTGGACTTGCCCGCAAAGACGAGTGTTTTTTGCTCAGTGTTTTTTCGAAGTGTTTGTCGTTATTTCAACATGACTGACGTTGCTACTTCACCTTTACCAATGTTAAGTACCATAGTTTGTTTTGACAGCTTATTGCAGTACCGGGCATTTGTTCTGTTTCCAGTATGGTGGTTTTTAATTTTGGAAGGGATTGGTCTGCAGTGGTATCGGCAGCCATTTTGGGTGTGTTCGCTTCGGTAAATTTTCAAGTTATTATTGCCCATCTGGTACTCTGTCATCTAGGTTATATCACTTACGTTTTATGACCAATTTAGTATCATTATTTATCATTAGCTTTACTATGGTATTTATTTGCTAGCAAGTCCAATTTGGACCTACGAAGAATAGCGATTAGTCTTTGTTAGTGTTGTACTCGCCTCAGGATGCGCGATTTAGACTTAATCTTTGTTTATTGTTACGTTGTCGTTATTCTTCGTTCATGGTTATTACAATTACTAAGGAAAAAGCAATCAATTTTTTATTTTTCTTATCATATTATTGTGTGATGTTGGTTTTTTATTATGTAACCCTGAGAGCGAGAGCATAGAGTGCTCGTTTCCTGTTCTACAGATACGAGTTACTCCTTCTCTCGTTTTCTTTATTAGCTCGAGTAAGAGGGGTGGATTTCCCGTTTTCCGTTTATTTACGATCACGAGTTATTCATGCCTTCTCTTATTATCCGAGTTGATGATATTACGTTTAATGTTATACACGTTTTATTGATGTGGTTACTGTTAATATAGCTAGCACTATTAATAGGTTACGTTAGTGTATGAGTCATTAATTGGGGTCGTTTTATGCCGACACCCTTAGCTCCGCCTTGAGTTATACTCCGCTATAATGGATACTCATTAGGTGAGAACTAGTCAGATACAGTGAACCCTCGTTTATCGCGGTAGATAGGTTCCAGTCGCGGCCACAATAGGTGAAAATCCGCGAAGTAGTGACACCATATTTACCTATTTATTCAACATGTATATTCAGACTTTTAAAACCTTCCCTTGTACGTAGTTCTGTTAACAAACTACCCTTTAATGTACAGAACACTTAATGCATGTACTACAGTACCCTAAACTAAATCAGACACAAATATTAAAGGTGATTTTATATCATGCATTTCCTAAACACGCTAAAAAGCACGATAAAAAATGGCAATCAATGTTTTGTTTACATTTATCTCTGATCATAATGAAGAAACAAACTGGAGGTAGAGCTTTGCTTATTACCCAGACATATTTCCCATACTTTTCCCTTAGAACTACATCACATCTTCCTACTTTAGATATATATATATATATATATATATATATATATATATATATATATATATATATATATATATATATATATATATATATTTTTGGGCTCAAGCCATGGCGTCCTGATGGAAGGATCCCTTTTTGGTAGCTTCCTTGGGTAATCACTACTAGGATTTTCCCAGAGAATTAAACCACAGGTTATCACAGAATTCTAACTTCTGGAGCGAGTATCCTAAGGGTTTCCCCTTAAGACATCGTGAATCAACAGGGGACACGCATGTATTAACGTGCCACATAGCTATCTACACCCCATATAGAGTTAACGCTTCAATATGGCGGACAGAGAGTGGCTGGGAGCTGAGCCGCAGCCAATCTAGATGTGGCGATATCGGTACTCGCGATGTAAACAGACGGACGCCATTGCTTTTGATGACGTCACGTCCGTCCTCATTCCTTTTGCTAGTAGCTCGCTCGATTGGACGTATTTTTCCCTTTGTGCGACTTTATCTGCTTGCATCCTCACCATGTCTCAACCTTCAGCTTCACCTTCTTCTGGAAAGTTGAGTACAAAGGTTAAAGTATTGTTTAAATAAGCTCTGACCGTAAAGTAAATCTTACTTTTCGAGATATTTGCATAATTGTGGCAGAGCTTTGCCAGACCGGCCAGCGCCTTTTTATGACGCTGCTGTTGCTTGCATGCCTTATTTAGTTAGCCGCAACAGCCCTTCCGGTATATAAATTACTAATCAGCGCTATTAGTTATTTAGTCTTCATAGCTAGGAACTTTATATCGTGTTTTCGACGCATTAGTTAGGGTCTTCGCTGACCCCATACCAGTAGGCTTTGATTAGCCCCTAGGCCAGTGAGCCTATACCAGTGTTAATGCATGATATTTCAGTGATCCTAGTGTTAGTTATGAAGATTTTGGCATTATTTTACAATACCACTGACAGTGATGCAAGTGTTTTTCGCCTTCAGGGACCATATAGGGGGTAGGTTATCTTGAGTGCCTTGCTAACCTAACCTTATGATAGGACCCCTATATGCTCTCTTCATCCCTAGCCCTAGGGCTTCCCTCTGGCAATCTTGTACCCTATTACATGTGATAGGACAAGACTCCTCAGAGTACTGTATCGCCTCCCCACCTAAGGGAATGACCCCTCCCTTAGTGTTGCGGGCCTTAAAGGTAGGATCACCTCCTTTAAGCTGAATCGGTCCTTGACCTTTTCCTTGCGATACGTCTTCTCCCTTCCTTGATTAGGGTCTAACAACCCTAATCCAGGTTAGGTTGGGAGGGCTGGTTTATGTTCCTTGCTGAAATATACGCGTGCACCGTTTTTCAGTTGGTCCACCTACTATAGGTTAGGGTGAGCATCTCCCTTCCTAGGTGGCCGCTCTGGTACATAACCCATCCTTTCTTATAAGAAGACCCTTTTCCCCCCCCAACCTATCTCTTGCCTAGCCTAACCTACCAGTAGGTTAGGCTTCATATGTCCCCTGTCCTACACTCCACCCTAGGCTGGAGTGCTGGACCCCGTGGTGCTCCCAGTGTTGTCCGCTCTGATACATAGACCCTCCATAGTGCTCTGGAGTCAGTTATCGTTTGGTCGACATGAAGAGTCTCCACCCCTTCTTTGGGTACACCCTGTCCTCTCTTGGACTGCCTTAGCCCCCGGCCTTTGCGGCCCCTGCTTAGGATGATAGATTCACCTCTATCATGGTGGTACCTTTTCCAGAGGTGTCTTGACTAGGCTAATACAGCCTTGCCATCCCACCTCCATCTTTGGTGTTTGTCCCTTGCCGCCTCTACCCCGGCATTACCGCCGCTACGGGTGACTTCCTTATCCTTGCCGCCTTCCCCCGAGTGCCGGGGGATCGCCGCCGGCCGCTGGCTTACCGCCGTGGCCTCTCCATTCCCTCATAGCCTCGGCACACTGCCGACCCCTCCCGGAGTGCCGGCACTAGCAGCCGGCCCCCGGCCCCGGCTATGCTCCCTTATCCTTACCCTTGTCACCCTCCGACTGCCTCCGGCTGCCGGAACCGCTGCTCCTTGCCGGCGGCCGCCGCCACCGGCTGCCGCCACCCTGGCTTCTTTTGACCATAGAATGATCATTCTTGAATGCCAGAAACTCTGCTCGAGCGGCTTCCGGCGTGCCGGGGGTATGCCGGACCCGTCTGGAGGCGGCAAGATGCCTTGCACCCCTTCTCTCAGCTATCTTTACTAGCGATAGCTCCTAAAAACCGCACCTAGACGGCTTGTTAACGCAGACAAACTGGTACGGAATCGTACACTTTGTTCAGTTTTCACTCTGTCTTCTTGCGTGTTTCATCTTTCCAGCACGCTACGTGTAATTGGCACGTCTGGTTGCCGGAACCTTACTAGGATCTCATGATCCCCAGACTTTCTTGAGAAGATTTCAAGCCTAGTCTATAATATGGTTATTCTAGATGGAATTCCCATTATCAAGACACCTTCCATGGAGGCCTACGGCCACCTGGGACTGTCCGATGCTACGGCAACCAGCCGGGCGGGTTACACGAGGCATGCGTCTGTCTCCTTTCACCCACCCTTCTGTGCATCACAATTAACTTATGTTAATATTAACTTGTTAATAATTAACTTTATATACGAGCCATATTATGACTCTACAATACTCATCGTCTCTTTCTTTTACAGGAGGAGTACGTCAAGTGTGACCACGACTTCTGCGCGGTCCGTCGGCCACACTTCTATGGACACACGGCGTGTAGGACACACGCCCCTTGTGCTCACAAGAGAGGGGATCTCAAGTACTGGGGCCCCACCACCTGTTCGGTCTGCCAAGAATGCTTACAGAAAGCATTCTATGATCCTCCCTCAGCGGAGATTCGGGACACTGCTCGGGACAACCTACGCAAGTGGGTACGTGGCTTTCAAAAGAACGCCACTGGACCATACCTAGCCACAGAAGAAATGAGGTCTTTGCTGTTCCCAAAGGCCTCACCAGACTCAGTGGTCCCAGTCGAACAGATCCCCGTAGTCCAGATTACAGTGGAACCTGATACTGTCATGGCTCAGTCCATGAATGATTGTCACCTGGATTCAGAACATGATGAACACATGTCAGAGATCTCGGAGGACACCGAGAAAACCCTTATGGCCCAGGGTGAAGGGGAGGATGATGAAGAAGAGGACCGGGTAGTATATACCGAGTCCGATAAGGAGGATGCCCCTCCCTCCATCCCCCCTTCTACTCCTACACCGACGGAAGTGTCTCTCCCGTCTACGCCCTCCACCACGACTCCTCTACCTACGGCACAGGATATGATTCGGCTCATTGAATCCGTGATGGAGCAGAAGCTCCAAGAAACTCACAAGATCATTCGGTCGATGGGAGGTTCCATGGAATCTCGCAAAATCTCCATCAAGGACCTCCCCGCATGCTCGAGCGACAATCCGTGGCGATTCGCCGAGCATATGGTCATCGCTGACGACAAGATCTTCGTCAGCGATAAGATCGGTTCCATACCCCTGGAAGAAGTGGAGTTCTTCCCCCGCTTTGAGGCGTATCCGGACTGTTACGTCCGTCTACGTTCAGAACCATCCTCAAAGGAAGAGACCGAACCGAAGGAGAAAATAGTGTTCGATCTCCCGAAGGCCCAGGCTATGCTTGCCAAAGCGCTTAAGAGCAGGCTTTACCTGCTCTGGACTTCCGGCTCTGAGCAAGAAGTACCCCACCTACGTTGCGCCCGATGAAGTGGTGATACCCTTCACGGAAAAGGCCTTCGCTGCCTGCCTTAAGGCTGTAGAAGAAGGTAAATCCTGCCCTGCATTGGAGGAATGCAGACCTTTCTCCGCAGTCACCCCGCCCGACACCAAACACTGGAAGGATGTGCAACACACCTTCGTGGTGGGCAAACTAGATCCTGACGTTGCTGGACGTCAGTTTAATGAGGACCTCCCCAAGCTAAACGATCAACTCCTTCGTAGGGAACAGGAAACGAAGGAGAGGCTGGCAGCATCTCTCACTCTCCAGGTCCAGATGGACGTAATGGCTGGTGACACCAGAGTCCCTGACCATTACATGGTCCTTGCCAAATCTCATATGGCAACCTTAGTCAAGGATCTGTACCACTTCATGCGAGCTCGTAGAGCCTGCAGAGAATTCGTGTTCTCCAGTGCCACTGTCAGACACGAACCCCGGAAACTGATTTCCTCCAACATCTGGGGCAAGTACCTCTTCCCGTCTGATCTAGTGAAAGAGATCACAGACAAGGCCGCATCTGAGAACAGGAACCTTCTCAACAAATGGGGCATGTCTAGGAAGAGAAAGCCCTCTCAGGATGACGGTCCTCAGCCTAAGAGGAAGCAGTCGAAGCATAGACCCCAGCAACGTCAGCACAGACGTCAGTTTCCGGCACCCGCTACTCCCCAAGTGGCCGCTCAGCCGCCACAGACCTTTCAGTTGGTCCCACAGCCGGTTTTGTCCTCATCACCGGCCTTCAACCCCACCTTCGGGCAGCACTCCACTACCTTTCGTCCCAAGGGTAGAAGCTCAGGCAGGGGTTCCGGCAGAGATTCCTCTCGCCGGCCCTCCAGAGGCAGAGGAGGACAGGGAGCTAGCGGCCGAGGCAGCAATTCCTCGGGACCCCAGAAGCAATGAAGTGCTTCCGGTGGGAGGAAGACTCCGCCACTTCCAGGATCGCTGGACCTTCGACTCCTGGACACACAGCATCATCAAGAAAGGTCTGGGCTGGAGCTGGGCACAACCACCCCCAACCTTCCAGCAATTCTTCCAACGTTCAACCCCCCTCCTGGAAGAATATGTGCTAGACCTCTTGAACAAGAAGGTGATAAGAAGGGTGAAGTCCACAAGGTTCCAAGGGAGACTGTTTTGTGTTCCCAAGAAAGACTCAGACAGCCTCAGAGTCATTCTGGACTTATCCCCCCTCAACGTATTCATATCGAACAACAAGTTCAAGATGCTGACTCTTCAACAGATCAGAACCCTCCTGCCTCGAGGGTCTTTCACGGTCTCGATAGACCTGGCGGACGCATACTGGCACATACCAATGAACCATCACGCTTCCTCCTACCTAGGATTCCGACTCCAACGGAAAAGCTATGCCTTCCGGGCCATGCCCTTCGGACTCAACGTGGCCCCTCGGATATTCACAAAGCTAGCGGACGCAGTAGTACAACAGCTCCGCATCCGAAACGTCCAGGTGATGGCCTACCTCGACGACTGGCTAGTGTGGGCGCCCTCGCCCGAGGATTGTATAGAATCCTGCAGAAAAGTTACCCAGTTTCTCGAACACCTGGGATTCCAGATAAACGCGAAAAAGTCTCGCCTATCTCCAGCTCAGAAGTTCCAATGGTTAGGCATCCACTGGAATCTTCAGTCACACCGCCTTTCCATTCCAGCAAAGAAAAGGAAGGAAATAGCAGGGTCTGTCAAGCGACTGTTAAAATCCAAACGGATCTCGAGACGCCAGCAGGAACAAGTTCTAGGCTCTCTACAGTTTGCCTCGATCACAAACCCAGTGCTTCGTGCACAGCTAAAGGATGCAGCGGGAGTCTGGAGACGTTCCGCATCCATCGCTCGAAGAGACCTCAAGAGACGGATCCCAAGCAGACTTCGACTTCTTCTAAAGCCGTGGTCAGAAGCGAGGGCCCTAAAAAGGTCCCTTCCTCTCCAACACCCACCTCCATCTCTCAACATCCATACGGACGCTTCGTTGGAGGGTTGGGGAGGTCACTCCCACCAAAAACAGGCTCAAGGCACTTGGTCTCCCCTATTCAAGACGTTTCACATCAACATCTTGGAGGCCATGGCGGTTCTTCTGACGCTGAAGAAACTCTCCCCGCCCCCGTCGATACACATTCGCCTGACCCTGGACAGCTCTGTGGTAGTGCGTTGTCTCAATCGCCAGGGCTCAAGATCGCCCAAGATAAATCAGGTGCTCCTGACAATCTTCCGTCTGGCAGAAAGGAAGAAATGGCACCTGTCTGCAGTTCACCTACAAGGATTCCGCAATGTGACAGCGGACGCTCTATCTCGGACAAACCCGATAGAGTCGGAATGGTCTCTAGACGCAAGATCATTCTCCTTCATCTCTCACCGAGTCCCAGAACTCCAGATTGACCTCTTCGCAACGAGCGACAACTATCAACTTCCTCGATATGTAGCCCCGTACGAGGACCCCAAAGCGGAAGCGGTGGACGCCATGACCTTGGATTGGAACAGATGGGCCAAGATTTACCTGTTCCCTCCCACCAATCTTCTGCTGAAAGTCCTCTCCAAATTGAGAACCTTCAAAGGGACAGCAGCTCTAGTGGCTCCCAAGTGGCCCTGCAGCAACTGGTACCCCTTGATCCGGGAGATGCAGCCAACACTGATCCCCCTCCCGGACCCAGTTCTCTCCCAGCAAATACAGAAGTCGACTGTCTTCGCTTCATCATCGAAAATCAAGGACCTTCATCTCATGATTTTCTCACCCTAGCCGCTAAGAAAAGGTTTGGGATTTCGAAGAAGAGTCTAGACTTCCTCGAGGAATACAAGACCGAATCCACGAGAAGGCAATACGAATCGTCTTGGAGGAAATGGGTCTCCTTCGTCAAGGCAAAGAACCCCTCGAAAATCACCATAGATTTTTGCATGTCCTTCTTCATTCACCTTCATGGACAAGGCTTGGCAGCCAACACGATTTCTACTTGCAAATCGGCCTTGACTAGACCTTTGTCATACGCCTTCCAAATAGATCTGTCTAGCGACATCTTCAACAAACTACCGAAGGCCTGTGCCCGTTTACGACTGGCACCCCCTCCGAGACCAATCACTTGGTCTCTAGACAAAGTTCTCCACTTCGCCTCCAACTTGGACAATGATTCATGCCCTCTTAAGGACCTGACTCAGAAAGTTATATTTCTCTTCGCTCTAGCTTCGGGAGCCCGAGTCAGCGAAATAGTGGCACTATCTAGAGAAGAGGGACATATCGTTTTCAACGATTCAGGAGACCTCTCCCTCTTCCCTGATCCGACGTTTCTCGCAAAGAACGAATTACCTACCAAACGATGGGGCCCGTGGAGGATATGCCCCTTGAAGGAAGATGCCTCTCTATGTCCAGTAGAGAGCCTTAAGGTCTATCTTCATAGAACTTCAAACTTTGGTGGAGGCCAACTCTTCAAAGGAGAAACATCGGGCAGCGACCTGTCACTGAAACAATTGAGAGCAAAAATCACCTACTTCATTCGCAGAGCGGATCCAGACAGTACACCCGCTGGTCATGATCCTAGGAAAGTCGCTTCGTCTCTGAATTTCTTTCAGAGTATGGATTTCGAAAGCCTCAAGAACTATACAGGCTGGAAATCCTCGCGTGTTTTCTTTAAACATTATGCGAAACAAGTGCACGAAGTGAAACATTTTGTGGTAGCCGCAGGTAGTGTTATGAAACCTGCTCTGAACTCTGCTTAGAACAGTGAGTTATTAGGGACTCTAACTCGTCGGGTGCCTATGTTGACCCTCAAGTGATACGTAGTGAAGCAGAAACCACCTTGTGTTTTCTTTAACTGTTCTTACCTCAGGTGAAATGTCATAGTAGATTACCACATGAGTGCTACATGCCACGTGCATGACGTGTGTTACATAAAGACTAACGTTCCGTAGAACGAGTGCCTACTAATACTTGATTCTTCCCTTTCAGACTCAAGAGCACGCCTTTATGACTATGTACATTTTTATCAATGTAAATGTTTTTTACTATTTATTGCATGACATGTATTGATTTACCTGCAATTATCTAATAAAATGTCTATTTTATTACTTGTGCGTCTCCCTTGCTCCTTTCTTACTATGAAATATACTAATTGTCATAGTTTTATTACCCTTTATTCTTGGTTAAGGAAAATGCCAGGATTTACTCCGGGCATTTATTTATATAGAGCAAGTAAGTTTCCTTAGCGAATACTTACTCAATTATGAAGATGAGTCAACCCCATGCACGAAGTGTACAACCACCACTTCTTCAAGTTTGTTTCGACGCGAATACCAAATCGCTCTGACTTATCTTATGGATCTCATTGTTCCTTCAGCCTATATGAATAGCCTTCCCATGACCACTTTGATCTCAGCATAGCCCGTGGGGACTTCCATGCCAGGGGGGCAGGAAGGCAACTGCCTCACGGTAACTCTAGTATAGACCACTATGCTTTCGGCTCAATGTTTTAGCACTCACTTATAAAGGGGAAAAAGTCTACCACGATACACTAATTCTCTGGTACTCTTCCATCAGGACGCCATGGCTTGAGCCCAAAAAACGGATTTTGAGCGAAGCGAAAAATCTATTTTTGGGTGAGATAGCCATGGCGTCCTGATGGACCCGCCCTGTCTGTTATCAGGTCCCGCCCTGCGCCGCTGTATCATGGTGATGAGCGAGCTCCAGACTTTCGGAATGAGGACGGACGTGACGTCATCAAAAGCAATGGCGTCCGTCTGTTTACATCGCGAGTACCGATATCGCCACATCTAGATTGGCTGCGGCTCAGCTCCCAGCCACTCTCTGTCCGCCATATTGAAGCGTTAACTCTATATGGGGTGTAGATAGCTATGTGGCACGTTAATACATGCGTGTCCCCTGTTGATTCACGATGTCTTAAGGGGAAACCCTTAGGATACTCGCTCCAGAAGTTAGAATTCTGTGATAACCTGTGGTTTAATTCTCTGGGAAAATCCTAGTAGTGATTACCCAAGGAAGCTACCAAAAAGGGATCCTTCCATCAGGACGCCATGGCTATCTCACCCAAAAATAGATTTTTCGCTTCGCTCAAAATCCGTTATATATATATATATATATATATATATATATATATATATATATATATATATATATATATATATATATATATATATATATATATATATATATATATATATATATATATATGTGTGTGTGTGTGTATATATATATATATATTTATATGTATACACATATACATACCTACATATATACATAAATACATGCATACATATATATATATATATATATATATATATATATATATATATATATATATATATATATATATATATATATATTACTGTATATATATGGGTTATGGAAAAAATCCGCGAAGTGGTGAATCCGCGATGGTCGAACCGCGAAGTAGCGAGGGTTCACTGTATTTGGAGTGCAACGGTGAAATTCGGCATTCAGACTCCGGCTGAGGCCTTTTGCACACGAACCTTTGTCATGTTTGATCACAATTACACTATTACGGCCCCTTTTTTCATCGAATCTCCGGCTTCACTGGAGATAACACAGTCATTCAGAATTGAGGTTAATGTTATCGTACCAATGACGGTCACGATATCACGATGACAGGCCTTTGTCACCGGGTCTCTGGTACAACAGAGATCAAGCAGACGTTCAGAACTGGAGTTAACAATGTGATACCGATGAAGATTTTATTTTCATGTTACGTAGTTACTGATTATTAATATAATTTTTTAATATATTAAGGTGTTAGCTTTTTGATCAATCAGACGATAAGAAACCAGGGTATGAACCCCTTTTTCATGAATAATCACAATATCGTTATTACGGTCCTTTTCAGATTTCCTCTGATGTTCACGTTTTCACTGTGACGGACCTTTCTTACCGGATCTCCGGTGGAAACAGAGATCACTCAGACCACGGGTGGCCAATCTTTGGTTTTAGCTGTAAAGGAAAGGATTTAACATGAATACAAAGTAAACTGTACTTACTTTAATGACACTTTGAATTTGCGTTGGTAATATTCATTAGCTATTCTTGAAAGTCCTAATGAAAATATATGAACATAATTAGCAATTTTAAAGAAAAGTCATTCAAGTTACTATCTTGGGGTATAGTGCGTCACTTGTAATCATGAAATGCGCCACTGTTGGCGCATGCGCCATAGGTTGGCCACCCCTGACTCAGACGTTCAGAACCGGGGTTAACTTTATTTTACCGATGAGGTTATAGTTACATGTTATGTGGTTACTGGATATTAGTATTCTATTGATTCATCTGTTCACTGACCAGAGTCTCAAGGAACAGTACATAGCCTCTCATGGCATGGTTGGTTTCGACCTGGCTTTTTATTAGAAGGGGTTAGTGTTCGGTTCTAAGTACTGAGTGGAAATTTATTGCTATTTTGAACACGATTTTGTATGGATATTTATCCATATTTATACATAGTTAGAATTAAATATATGCATAAATATAGGCATAATTAATTTATTTCTATTTTGAACATGATGTTGTATGGATATTTATCCACATTTATGCAGTTTGAATTAAATATATGCATAAATATAGGCATAATTAATTTATTTCTATTTTGAACACGAAATACATAGATAGAATTAAATATATGCATAAATATAGGCATTTTATTAGCTATACCGCTGATCGCAGCCTGTGAATAGGATCACTAACCAAAGTTTCAAGGAACATCCAGACTTATGTCCCCTTTCTTTTACAGAAGGTCCGCCTACATGGTATGGTTCCCGGAGTCATGCACGTTCTGCTATGAGCTGTCCTCGCTACTCCGGACCCATGATGTAAGTTGATTCTAATGTTTCCTTTTGGTATCCTTTGGTGATGATTTAATTTGATCCAGATTAATGTATGCATTGCTTATTGAGGAGAACGGTCTTCTCCTTCATCACTAATCCCCTCACTTCTTTTAGGATGATGATTAATCTCTCCGGCCTGCAAGAGAGGCTCTCCGCCCTTGGATATCAAGGTTTGGAAGGAATGCTCCATCTAGAGGTCCCTATCTCCTCGGAGTGTCCTCTCTAATGTTGGACGTCGACCCCATGGACGGGCAGGTAGGTGGGGATGAGTTTTGAGCCTTCAGCTTTGCAATTACCTGCGGTACCGACCTAGGACCCTCAAAGGATCCTGATGTTCATGTTACCTTGCATAAATCCGTGACTGCTAAAAGCAACACATTCTAGGAAAGCCAAGGGGCTATGACGGAGCTCAAAGATATGGTGGTGAGTCGGATCCGTTCAGGAACTCGGATGGCTCCCCCTACAGCCCCAGGCGTATCGAAGTAACCTCCTTCAATAAAAACAACACATAGATATTTGCCTTACATGTTCCATATATAGATGGTACCATAACTCTGGATGACATAGACGTCCGCCCTCTGGGGGACCTAGAATTTACTCTCAGGTACTAGAATTCCCATTCAACGGATTCGTTCGATTGAAAGAGCATGCCTTGGTTAGGTTAGACAAGGTACCGAAGGTAACGGTATTATTTCCTAAAGGGCAGGCCCGATCTGCCTGGACCAGGATGTTGTCGGTCTGGGGGGTTACGTTAATTCCAAGCTCACCCCACACAATGGGGAATACGACATATCTACAGATGCTCTCATTGTTGCCTTGCCTATTATGGATAAATGGACAGGTCTTACTATTCAAATTGACAAAGAAGGTTCGGCCATACCGGCTCTTAAAGAGCTGGACTCCACCTCGGGAAGACCCTAGTCTCGATTTATCCCACTGAGACTTTGTTTCGGATACTCAGGAAGAACCAATCTCTGCCCTTCCAATTCGACCTACACGTTTGGTGGTCTGATCGGGTTAGTTGTGGGAAATACGTTCTGTCTGAGGCCTCTATCAGACAGGAATCGAGCAGGCTGATAGTTCCTCCTGATGAGGTAAAACCCTCTTCCCTCAGGAGGAGGTGAACAAGGTTCTACAAAATGATACGAGAGCAACCCAAAATTGCAGGAAAGACGGGGCCTCACTGCCAGAAAGAAGGTCGAAGACCAAAAGCAAGCTTTCTTCAAGAAGAAGCAGAGAGTCGCCCTCTACAAAACGAACCGGGGTCACTGCCATCAATAGTCAGATACCCACTCGACATCACAGTCTTCCTCTGATTCGTCGACTATGCATCCGGATCCCCCTAGGTTCACTCCCTCACAACGAGGTAGTTCCAGTAGGGGAGAGACTTTACCTCTTTTAAGACCATTGGACCTTCGGTCCGTGGGCTCATAGCATAATCCCTAAAGGTTTGAAGTGGAAATGGACACAAGGACCCCCTCCTCCACCAGTGACCCTCTCCCAGAAATCCACTCCCATCCTGAAAGAGTACACCACAGAGTTACTCAAGAAGAAAGCAATCAAACGGGACCGATCACCGAAGTTCCAAGGCCGCCTGTTTACAATTCCGGAGAAAGGCTTGTTGGCATTGAGAGTGGACCGGGACTTGTCAAAGCTAAACTCTTACATTCTCTGCGACAAGTTCTGGATGTTGTCCATCTCTCAGGTACGGACCTTACTTCCCCGTGGGGGCGTCACCACCTCTGTCGATCTTACCGACGACTATTATCATGTGCCTATAGCTTGAAACTTCTCTCCTTATCTGGGTTTCCGCCTAGGCAGGAAAGCCTTTGCGTTCAAGACATGTCCTTTGGCCTCAACATTGATCCCAGGATATTCACGGAAGTGGGAGAGACAGTGTTAGAACAACTCAGGAATCAAGAGATACAGGTCATTGCTTATCTGGATGGTTGGCTCATTTGGGCCCGGTCGGACATAGAAGGCAACAGAGCTACGAAGGAAGTACTTCGATTTCTCGACAACCTGTGATTTCGGGTCAATCTCCAAAAGTTTCGCCTGCAACCATCAGGCCACTTAGATTGGTTAGACATTCAGTGCGACCTTTCGAAGCACACGTTGTCTCTCCCTTCCAGAAAAGTAAGAGGAATAGCTTCCAAGATTGAGAATTTTCTCAAACACAAACAGGTACCCAGAAGAACCTTAGAAAGTATCATCGGTCTTCCCCAATTCACTCCAATAACGGGTCTCCTATTAAAATCCAAACTCAAAGGCATCAGTCGAGTTTGGAGAAAGAGAGCTACAGTACCTTTAAGAGACAAGGTCTCGAAGATCCCCTCTGTCTTGAAAATGAGACTACGCCCATGGTCCGAACCGAAGAACCTCTCCAATCGGTTCCCCTACAATTCCCACCTCTACAAGTGACATCCATGCAGCCGCGCCTCTAAGTGGATGGGGGGATTACTCCGAACATCAGATGTTTCAGGGCTCTTGGTCACCCGCCATGAAACAGTCCCATACCAATGTTCTCGAAGACATGGCAGTGTTCTTGACCCTGAGGAGACTCTCTCCTCCGAGGTCGAGCCACATCAGAGTACTGTAGTGTCAGACAGAACAGACGTAGTACACGGCGGCAACAGGGGAGGATCCAAGTCACCCAACCTGAATCGGATCCTGGTCAATATCTTCTCCTGGCCAACAGAAAAGAACTGGTTCCTGTCAGTAACTCACCTAGCAGGAGACCAGAATGTGAGAGTGGACTCACTAGCCAGGACGAAACCACTGGAGTCAGAATGGTCTCTAGACATAATTTCATTCAGGTGGATACTCAGGAACCATTAGAAGAAGGTTTACCTATTTCCCCCAGTGAATCTTCTAATGAGACTTTTACACAAACTACGCTCCTTCCGGGGGGCAGTGGCTTTAGTACCACCTCACTGGCCAAAAACAGCTGGTTTCCTCTCCTCCTCGAGTTGAAACTCCGTCCCTTCCGGATCCCGTTCCCCAAACTGACTCAAGTAATCCAAACTCATTGTGTCAGATTACTCAAGGGTAGCCAAAACTCTAACTTTGTGGACTACAGGAAGTTGGCAGATCGTAGAGACGCGAACATTGAACCGGGAAACGATCTCTTCATCGAATCAGACAAAAGAAACTCGGCAATTCGCCAATATGATTTGGCCGTTAACAACTAGCAGATTCCCTAAGGGTTCAGACCATGCTCGTATGTCTCCAAATATAGCCATCTCTTTCTTGAGGTTCCTATTTGGCAAAGGCCTAACAGTTAGCACTTTAACCACCATCAAGTCAGCTTGGAAGATTTACCTAAATTATTTCCACCAGTGAATCTTCTAATGAAAGTATTGCACAAACTACGCAATAATAATAATATTCGTCCACAAAAGGTCTCATGGTTTCTAAACGATGTTTTGAAATTGGCATCAGAAACCAATAACGAATCCTGCTTGTACATTTCGCTACTTAGAAAGACCCTATTTCTTACAGCCATGGCCTCAGGTGCCAGAATTTCAGAATTAGCAGCTCTCTCCCCTAATCCTGAGAACCTAGATTTCCTCCCGTCAGGAGAAGTACTGCTCTCCCCGGATAGAAGTTTCCTAGCTAAAAATGAAGACCCTCAAAACAGATGGTCTCCTAGGAAGATTATCCCTCTTCCACAAGATGCTTCTCTATGTCCAGTAGTGACTCTTAGGGCTTTTTTAGCTAGATCTACCACACGTTCCTCCGGTCCCTTGTTCATCAGGGAACAAGGGGGTACTATCTCCATTCAGGGTATTGACAGCAAATACTTTACTTCATCAAACAGGCTAACCCGGAATCCTTTCCTTATGCACACGATATTCGGGGAGTAGCCACCTTAATTAACTACTTTCAAAACATGAATTTTAACCCTGGAAAGGTATGATGGGTCGTTTGCGACCCCTACAGCATTTTCAAAACCTGTTTTTTCCCCATAAATCATCAGCTGTCTCGAATATGGAAGTGATCGACCTGCAAGGGGTGACTAGTCTACATGCCATTGTCTGCTTTAGGACTGATTTTCGTCTAACTTCCCTCCTTCCCCGTTTTTTTTACCCCCCCCCCAGGGGTCGACCTCGACCCTGAATAACTTTATAGGGGTAAGTGATCAAACAGCAAAGTTATTACATAATTATAAATTGTCGAACAGTGTTGATACTTGTTTGGTTCTTTATAGTTGGAAAGTGTGGGTGGATGGTGTGTCTACCACTTGCATGACATTGGTTTTGTCTTATATGCCATATAAGGGATTTTGACGAAGGAAAAATCTATTTCTGGGGAGAGACCAGTGGTGCCCGGTGAAAAGAGTCCTTCTTATATATCTTTTCTGATAAAACCTTCCAATTATACCAGAGAAAGAAAAAAGCATGGAATGCTGAGGTTACTACCCTCGCGCGAGCACCTTTTGGGTGTCGTGTATAAAGCAAAGGCGCGTGAAAACCACTATTCACAGGTTGTCTTCCATTTAGTTAATTCCTTCGTCAAAGGGATGGGCCGATACAAAGGTCCTAGCCAACTACCACCGCCACGACGCGAGCGCCATCTGAACAACATCCTTCTGTAATGGTCATGACGGCTTGAAAAGGAAAGGGTGGGATCGTGTAAAATAAAGGGGAAGGGTTTCACCGGGCGCCACAGGTCTCTCCCCAGAAATAGATTTTTCCTTCGTCAAAATCCCTTTTCTGGGTCGATCTGTGGCGCCAGGTGAAAATGTACCAGAGAATGCCTTCCAAGCCCAACAATAACAACTAATTTAATGAGGGGAGAGAAACAACACCATGTAAAGAAAATCATAAATAATTAAGGTAAACAAACATGATAACAGGGAAGCCTCCGAGTATCAGAGGAAACATGCTACAAAACTGACATGGCTAAGAATATCCCAACCCTATAACAACGGTAATCAATAATAGTTACAAACATAACCTAATATGTAATAAACTTAGGGCTAACGAACCACCAAGGAAGCGGCGTCGTGGTGCGAGTGGCGGGTAGGAGGGAGAAGAAAAGAGATGGATGAAAGGAAGAACAAAAGATCACTGGGGAGAGATAAGGCTCCCAGCTGCAACTGTTGGGTATTTAAGAGCCTGTAAGTTCATTAGATAGTGGCGTTTGAAGACCATAGGAGATTCCCAACCCGTGAACTTTATAAGGTCATCAAAGTCCATCTTCTGGGGGAAATGATCCCGGATTGGCTTGTTAAATGAAGTATAGGATCTATAGCCTAATACCACGTATGGGAATGGTACCTCCTTGTTCTCTGATAAACAAGGGGCCAGACGATCGGGTAGCAGTCGTGGCTAAAAAGGCCCTGAGAGTGGTGACCGGACATAGAGAAGTATCTTGGAGAAGAGGAATAACTTTCCAAGGGGACCACCTATTTTGGGGGTTAACGGCCGAATCATATTGGCGAATTGTCGAGTCCCTTTTGTCTGATTCGATGAAGAAATCGTTTTCCGGTTCAATGTTCGCGTCTCTACGAGCTGCCAACTTCCTGTAGTCCACAAAGTTAGGGTTTTGGCCATCCTTGAGTAATCTGACACAGTGAGTTTGGAATACTCGGGTCAGTTTGAGGAACGGGATCCGGATGGGACGGAGTTTCCACTCGAGGAGGAGAGGAAACCAACTGTTCTTGGGCAGTGAGGTGGTACTAAAGCCACTGCGCCCCGGAAGGAGCGCAGTCGGTGTAAAAGTTTTTAGAAGATTCACTGGGAGAGATAGGGAAATCTTCCTCTAATGGTTCCAATCCCGGGGTAATGCGTCCATGGCATGAGCCCGAGGGTCCAGGATTGGGGTCACATAACAAGGAAGTTTGTGATTGATCTGAGATGTGAATAGATCTACCTGGAGGCCTGGAACGAGCCTGAGTATCCACCGGAATGAAATTCTGACTCCAGGGGACTCGTCCTGGATAGTGAGCCCGTTCTCACATCCTGGCCTCCCGCTAGGTGAGGTGCTGACAGGAACCAGTTCTTTTCTGTTGCCCAGGCGAAGAAAGTGACCAGGATCTGATTCAGGTTGGGTGACTTGGATCCTCCCCTGTTTCCGTAGTGTACCTCGTCTGTGCTGTCTGACACTACTCTGATGTGGGTCGACCTCGGAGGAGTCTCTCTCTTCAGGGTCAAGAACACTGCCATGGCTTCGAGAACATTGATATGGGACTGTATCATGGCTAGTGACCAAGAACCTGAAACATCTGATGTTCGGAGAAATCCCCCCATCCACTTAGAGACACGGCTGAATGGAATGTCACTTGTGGAGGTGGGAATTGTAGAGGAACCGCTTTGGAGAGGTTCTTCGGTTCGGACCATGGTCGTAGTCTCATTTTCCAGACAGAGGGGATCTTCAAGACCTTGTCTTCTTATAGGTACTGTAGCTCTCTTTCTCCAAAACCGATTGATGTCTTGAGTTTGGCTTTTATTAGGAGATCTGTTACTGAAGGGAATTGGAAAAGGCCGAGGATACTTTCTAGGCTCTTTGGACACCTGTTTGTGCTTGAGAAATTCTTGATCTTGGAACCTATTCCTCTTACTTTTGGAAGGGACAGACAACGTGTGCTTCGAAAGGTCCCACTGAATGGCTAACCATTCTAAGTGGCCTGATGGTCGCAGGCGAGACTTATGGAGATTGACCCGAAATCACAGGCTGTCGAGCAATCGAAGTAATTCCTTCGTAGCTCTGTTGCCTTCTATGGCCGGCGGGCCTAAATGAGCCAACCGGCCAGATAAGCAATGATCTGTATCTCTTGGTTCCTGAGTTGTTCTAACACTGCCTCTCCCAGTTTCGTGAATATCCTGGGATCAATGTTGAGGCCGAAGGGCATGTCTTGAACACAAAGGCTTTCCTGCTTAGGTGGAAACCCAGATAAGAAGAGAAGTTTCGAGCTATAGGCGCAAGCTAATAGTGGTCGGTAAGATCGACAGAGGTGGTGACGGTCCCACGGGGAAGTAAGGTCCGTACCTGAGAGATAGTCGTTTGATTGCTTTTTCTTGAGTAACCCTGTGGTGTACTCTTTCAGGACGGGAGTGGATTTCTGGGAGAAGGTCACTGGCGGAGGAGGAGGACCTTGAGGCCATTTTCATCTCAAACCGTTAGAGACTATGCTATGATCCCACAAACCGAGTCCAATGGTCACGAAAGTGGTAAAGTCTTCCCTCTACCGGGACCACCGCGTTGTGAGGGAGTGAATCTAGGTCCTTCCCTTCTCCGAGCCCCCTTTTTCCTAGGTCCGCCTTGATGGCGGGACTGTCTTCTACTCCTGTAGCTTCCTCTCTGGTGTCCATGAAAGGAGCCTGAGGGTTCGGATCTAGGGCTGTATGCAGGCAAAACATCCCAAAGGAGTTGGGCTGTGTACCTGGGGAATCAGTGAGGTAGACCACCTGATGATGGGGAGTCAGATACAAAATCATCGAACCAGAGGAAGGCTGTGATGACGAGTGGGAAACCGACTATCGATTCCTGTCTGATAGAAGTCTCAGACAGAACGTACTTCCCACAACTGACCCGATCAGACCAACAAACGTGTAGGTCGAACCGGAAGGGCAGAGCCTGGAATTATCGTACCCCCCAGGCTGACAACATCCTGGTCCAGACAGATCGGGCCTGCCCTTTAGGAAATAATACCGTTACCTTCGGTACCTTGTCTAAGCTAACCAAGGCAATCTCTTTCAATCGAACGAATCCGTTGAATGGGAATTCTAGTACCTGGGAGTAAAATCTAGGTCCCCCAGAGGGAGGACGTCTATGCCCTCCAGATTTATGGTACCACCTATATCCGAGTTCCTGAACGGCACTGACTCACCACCATACCTTAGAGCTGCGTCATAGCCCCTTGGTTTTCCCTAGAATGTGTTGCTTTTAGCCGTCACAGTTTATGCAGGGTAACATGAACATCAGGATCCTTTAATGGTCCTAGGTCGGTGACGTAGGTAATTGCTAAACTGAAGGCTCAAAACTCATCCCCACCTACCTGCCCGTCCATGGGTGATATTTTGGTATAATTTAATGCATAAATATCATATTTTATAGGAGATACAATGATTTTCATAAGAAATTTACATTGTGAACTAGGCCGTCAAAAAATGACCTTTAGATTTCGCCCCTGTTATAACAGTAAATTACATCTTAGTGCACATTTTATTATGTATTTCTGTTCTAGGATAATATGAGTTTATTCTATAAAAAATTAGCCTCTTCCTATTTCATTTGGGTACCCAAAAAAATTCATGAAATTTGGACAAATTTTTTTGGCCAAAAAAAGTTACCCTTTTTTTTCTCATTTCAGATCTTGACTTCTATGGGTCCAACTCATTTCCAGCAATTACACGCTGTTGCTTTACAATCTAAGAAGGTGTCCCTAAAGGGATTTATGTGTATATGTATATTTCAATTTTTTGTGAATATTTACGTCGTCTTTTTTTTGTATACTTAAATTTTTAATTTATTTCCAATAAATAGTTATTTTGTAGATGGGTATCATTTATATTTTCAGTAATTTTTAGCATTCTTTGAAGTATTTTTAGCAAGTCAAACAATACAGATTGATGCATAACTAAATTTTTCCTGAATTTTTTTCGGAGTCGGGGTCGTTCACGACCGAGTATACCCTTAAAGGGATGTCCGAGTAGCATACCTATCCAGGGTTAATGATCTTAAAAAGGATACAGGTTGGGAATCTCCTATGATCTTTAAACGCCACTATCTAAAGAACATACAAGCCCTAAAATTTTCTACCATTGCAGCTGGGAGTATCATCTCCCCAGATTAGTCTCCCTGTTCCTTCTAATTTCATTTTTCGTCCAACTCTCTTTCTTCTCCCTTCTACCTGCCACTCTCACCACGATGCCTCTCACCTCGGTGGAACGGATTCAGCTCCCCTAGTATCATGCTTTGATATGTCAATTATGAACGTTGTTCACTCTTATGTTGTATTGTTTATTAATGTATATAATCTTTACTCCTAAGATATTTATTCATTTACCTGTTTAATTGATACTCATGGGCTTGGAAGGCATTCTCTTGTAAATTTTCACCGGCGAACATAGGTCGACCCAGAAAAGGGATTTTGACGAAGGAAAAATCTATTTCTGGGGAGAGACCTGTGTCGCCCGGTGAAACCTTTCCCTGTTTCTCCCTTCCCTTTCCTGTCCAAGCCAATTTTGAAATCCATACAGAAGGATGTCAGATGGCGCTGATGTCGGGCGGCGGTGGCGTGGCTCAGGTTGGTGCGGTTGAGACCGCTGTTGCGGCTCACCCCTAGTGTATATTGACGAAGGAATACTCTAAATGGAAGACGACCTGTGAATAGTGGCTTTCACATGCCCTTTCTTTATACACGACACCCTTAGGGGTGCTCGCGCGAGGGTAGTAACCTCTGCATTCCATACTTTAACTTTCTCTGGTATATTTGGAAGTTATTTATATCAGAAAAGTGACAAGAAGGACTTTTCACCGGGCGACACAAGTCTCTCCCCAGAAATAGATTTTTCCTTCGTCAAAATCCCTTAAATCAGCTAAGAATATTTACTAATACAGTGGTACCTCTACATATGAATTTAATTCGTTCCACAACCGACTTCGGATGTAGAAAATGTTCGGATGTAGAAACGAATTTTCCCAAAAGAATACATGGTAATTCATTTAATTCGTTCCTCAGCCTAAAAACCCATAATAAATCCTTAATAAATGGCTACACATAATTACACATAACAATAACATAACTGCATAATATGAAAGAAGCATGTAAAAAAGATAATTATAAAGAAATAATGAATAAAAAATGTGTTTTATTGCCACTTTACCTTAGAGACAGGCCAACGCAGGTGTAGGATTTGCTACGCCAGGAGGAGACGGACGATCGGCGAGAAGGTAGACATGGTGTTAACATGTTCTTTAAATAAATACTCTCTCTCTCTCTCTCTCTTGTTCTTCTTCACTGTTAGTGTTAGAGACATCTATTAATTTTTTTCTGAGAGAGAGAGGGAGAGAGAGAGAGAGAGAGAGAGAGAGAGAGAGAGAGAGAGAGAGAGAGAGAGAGAGAGAGAGAGGAGAGAGAGAGATTAAACAAAAATGAGAGATTAAACAAAAATGTGTTGTGTACATATGATTTTTAACAGCAGTAACAAGTTGAAAAACAGTTAATTGTAACTAAAAAAAACAATATCAGCGAATCTGAATTCCTTTATTAACTAAAACAAATATTGATACAAACAAACTCGTGCGCGTATGCGCAAACACACACACACGCACGAGGAGACACGATCGGTGAGGAGGTAGAGATGGTGACTGCGATAACATACCGTAACTTACACTACGGAAATTTTAATCTAACTTAGCTTATTTGTTTTATTTTTTTATTTTTATATTTCATATTTTTTAAATTTTTTTCTTTTGATTTTTCATTTTCATCACTTTCAGTGACGAGTTACGGTATGTTATCGCAGTTACCATCTCTACCTCCTCCCCGACCGTCTCTCTTACTGCGTAGCAATTCTAGCACCTGTGTGTGTGTGTTTGTGCATACGCACACGAGTGTGTTTGTATCATTATTTTAGTTAATAAAGGAATTCAGATTAGCTGTTATTACTTTCTTAGTTTCGTTTAATTGTTTTTCAACTCGTTGACGCTGTTAAAAATCATATGTACTCTAAACACATTTTTGTTTAATCTCTCTCTCTCTCTCTCTCGGAAAAAAAAATACACGTAGACGTATCTAACACTATAACAGCGAAGAAGAACGAGAGAGAGAGAGAGAGAGAGAGAGAGAGAGAGAGCGAGAGAGATTTTATTTAAAGAACATGTTAATGCTATGTTTAGAGAGAAACAGAAAAAGAGAGAAGTCTTATTTAAAAGAGCTTGTTAATGCTATCTTGGTTTTCTTTGCTTCACTTTTTTCTTTCTTTCTGTTCATCACGCGGGCCCTTCTCACAAATGATCGTTGCCAACAATCTCTTTGTCCTTTATCACTATCAACAAAAGGCGTTCTATCTCTTCCAGGGTATTGCTACGATGTCTTGTAATAGTGGTGATCCCCTTCGATGGTTATTTGCTTTAATGGCTGCCTTCAGCTTGATGATCCTCGAGATTATAGGCCTATTCCGGCCATATTGTTTAGCTATACAGTATCACTCAAATGCACACTGCTCTCATGTTTTTCTATAATTTCTTGCTTCAATTCTAATGAAAGAATTGCCTTCTTCCTGTACTGAAACTTAGCTTCTTAGGCACCATAATTATAGGTAAAATCAAAAAGGAAATGTGAGAAAAGGAAGAAAATAAGTACTGTTAATAACAGACCAAACAAAGGACAACCACACGATACACACAAGAACAGAGAACTGAGCACTCGACGCTCAATGGCGTAATGTTTACTTCATGTGTCGAAGTAAAATTCGTGTGTAGAGTCAAAAATTTGCTCGAATTTTACTTCAGATGTTGGAAAATTCGGATGTAGATACGTTCGGATGTAGAGGTTCCACTGTAGTGAGAACCACTGATCCTCCGAAGGGAAGTGTTCCCCACGGAGAAAACTGAAAAATTAAAATACAATTATATTTTCACTAAAAATAATTGAGACAAACAATCGGAAGAGCAACCTAACCCGCGCACGGGAAAGGAGCTTCCCCAATAGTACACTGTTGTTGTAAAGGTGAACGACCTCGAGAAGAGAAAGACCGTAGTCAATCTTTAAAAGGCCACATTCCTTTCACTCAGAAATCCATGTTTCCCGTAGGAAAAAAGTTAAGGCGAAGACAATAGTTGAATGAAGAGGGTTCAGGCGATGACGATTCCCCTGCGGCGGCCGAGTTGACGGTTATATGCCGACGGGAAGACCGGTGGACCAGAGAGGGAGAGGTCGTTCCCCACGAAGTGGAACTGTGCTGGCCTTCCTAATGTACGCAAGTGTCGTTGTCGTATATGTATCACACACAGACGACAAACACTGAAAAGGAAACTTATCACATTTCTATGCACATATATATACATAAACATTAAGAATGTTTTCATATATATACAAGTATAAGAAAAAGTAAGTTAAATGACAAATTCGAAGATAATTTGTATTTTTCCTAACCATACAAACCTTAGCTATTTACATTGGGTTTACCTTTTAGCGCAGCTGAAATGACGAGCCAATAGTTTTAACGAGGGTTAATTACCCCCGCGCTAGTTAGCGGGGGGTAGGGGAAGGGTAGCTTGCTACCCCTCCCCCCCACACACCGGTGACTTGCTTCACTTCACTTAGAGGTAGGACTTGACTTGGGAGTCAGGGATGGCGGGCACATATGTGTAAATAGCTAAGGTTTGTATGGTTAGGAAAAATACAAATTATCTTCGAATTTGTCATTTGTTCCGTAACCGAAATACAAACCACGCTATTCACATTGGGTGACTTACCCCTTAGGAAGGGGGGAAAGTCCCCAGCCTTACTGACTTCGGCTTGCCCGGGGGCTCGATCCCTCAGTGAGCAGCACTAGAGAGAGGAAGCCCCTGTACCTCACAAGTTCCTAGCATCGCTAGGAACGAGTGGCCTACATAAGCAGTGTGAGGAGGAGAGTGTGACTCGTCCTATGAAGTTGACCTTGAGACCTTCAGATAGGAATTCTAGGATAGGACGTTCCCAATACCACCTCGTCAGGGTATGGGAGACGCAACAGTATTAAGCTTAATACTAGGAGCACAAAGAAGCATGGGTTACCTGCAGAGGTCGAGGTCAGCTATGCGAGGACCAGGATGCTGCTTCCCCAAGAGAGGGGAGAATGAAGAAAGAAGTAAGGGTCAGACATACTCTTTCATTCACGCAGACTAAGACCGGGTAACAACGCCCTCAACCTACTGCTACTTGTCCAAAAAGGAGCCTGAGGTTAGACCAGCTGTTGTGCAGCCACCACAGGGCCGATAGAAAACGTATCGAGGCTCCTGTGGGTCACGTCTTACAGGTAGTGGGCTGTGAAGGTCGTCTGACGCTTCCAGACCCCAACTTGAAGTACCTGCGCCACAGAGAAGTTTCTCTTGAAGGCCAGGGATGTACCAATACCCCTGACATCGTGGGCCCGAGGGCGACGTGACGGAGGAGGGTCAGGATTCAAGGCATGGTGGATATCCCTTCGAATCCAAGCTGAGATGGTGTTCCTGGTGACCCTCCTCTTAGTCCTGCCTGTGCTTACAAACAAAGCTCGCACTTGAGGACGGACTGCAGCCGTTCTCTTCAAGTAGTGTCTCAGACACCTCACTGGACATAGTAGCAGCTGGTCTGGGTCGCTTGTTACAGAACGGAGACTCGCGATCCTGAAAGAGTCGAAGCGAGGATCCGGCACCCCAGGATTCTGAGTCTTGGTAACAAACTCAGGGACGAACCTGAACGTTACCTCCCCCCATCCCCTTGAATGGGCGATGTCGTACGAGACCATGAAGTTCACTAACCCGCTTGGCCGAAGCCAAAGCGAGTAGGAAAGCCGTCTTCCAAGACAGGTGCCGATCGGAGGCCTGGCGTAATGGTTCGAAGGGAGGTCTCTTAAGAGACCTGAGGACTCGAACCACATTCGAAGGAGGAGGTCTCACTTCCGACTGGGGGCAGATAAGCTCATAGCTACGTATGAGTAAAGAGAGTTCTAGCGATGAAGAGATATCCACGCCCTTCAATCTGAAGGCCAAGCTTAAGGCTGAGCGATAACCTTTCACTGCCGAGACAGAAAGACGCATTTCTTCCCGCAGATAAACGAGGAAGTCCGCTACTGCTGGAATAGTGGCATCGAGTGGAGAGATACTCCTTCCACGACACCAGCCACAAAAGACTCTCCACTTTGCTTGGTAGACTCCCTCAGATGACCTTCGCAGGTGCCGAGACATTCTCTCCGCAACCTGTTGCGAAAAGCCTCTCTCCGCGAGGAGACGCTGGATAGTCTCCAGGCGTGAAGCTGAAGCGAGGATACGGCCCTGTGAGGGACGCCGGAGTGGGGTTGTCTGAGAAGCTCGTGTCGTGGAGGAAGCTCCCTCGGGAGTTCCGTCAGGAGCTGCAGAAGGTCCGGAAACCATTCCGCATGATGCCATAGCGGAGCTACCAGAGTCATCGAACAGTTGACCGATAGTCTGGTCCTGTTGAGCACCCTTCTCATCAGACAGAACGGTGGGAAGGCGTACACGTCGATGTTGTCCCACCGTTGCTGGAAAGCATCTTGCCAGAGTGCCTTGGGGTCCGGGACTGGGGAGCAGTACAGGGGCAGCTTGAAGTTCAAAGCTGTCGCGAACAAGTCCACAGTCGGGGAACCCCACAAAGTCAGGACTTTGTTGGCTATCTGAGGATCCAAAGACCACTCGGTACTCACTATCTGCGAGGCCCTGCTCAGACTGTCGGCGAGCACATTCCTCTTGCCAGGAATGAAGCGAGCTGATAGTGTTATCGAGTGGATTTCGGTCCACCTCAGAGTCTCTACTGCAAGATGGTATAGCTGCTGCGAAAAAGTGCCTCCCTGCTTGTTGATATAAGCCACTACCGTGGTGTTGTCGCTCATCACCACCACGGAGTGACCTGCCAGGGACCGTTGGAACTGCTGAAGAGCCAGAAAGACGGCCTTCAATTCTAGCAGGTTAATGTGTAGGCACTTTTCTGATTCTGACCAAAGGCCTGAGGCCCTCTGGTTCAGAACGTGCGCCCCCCACCCTTCTTTTGACGCGTCCGAAAACAGAGTCAATTTCGGGGGAAGGACGAGAAGACTCGCTCCCTTTCGTAGGTTCTCGTCGACCAGCCACCATCGCAAGTCCGTCTGTTCCAGAGACCCCATTGGGATCAGAATGTCCGGGGAATCGGATCCTTGATTCCACCGGGACTTGAGCCGCCATTGAAGGGATCTCATCCTGAGGCGGCTGTTTGGAACCAGACGAGCCAGGGAGGATAGGTGACCTAAGAGACGCAACCACGATTGGGCGGGGAGTTCTTCTCGCCTGAGGAAGGGTTCCGCCACCCTCCTCAGCCTTGCTATCCGGTCGTCTGATGGAAAGGCTTTGTGGAGATTGGTGTCTATTAGCATGCCTAGATAAACCAGTCGTTGGAACGGCTGCAGAGAGGACTTCTCGAGGTTTACCACGATCCCCAGATCCTGGCAAAGATCCAGAAGCCTGTCTCGGTGCCGAAGAAGGGTCGACTCCGAGTCTGCTAGGATCAGCCAATCGTCCAGATAACGAAGGAGACGAATGCTGTTCCTGTGCGCCCAAGATGAAATCAGGGTGAACACTCTGGTGAACACCTGAGGAGCTGTGGAGACACCGAAACACAGCACCTTGAACTGGTAGATCTTGTCGTCTAGGCAAAATCTCAGGTACTTCCTGGAAGACGGATGGATTGGGATCTGGAAGTACGCGTCCTTTAGATCCAGTGTGCACATGAAGTCTTGTGGTCTCACCGCAAGTCTGACCGTGTCTGCTGTCTCCATGCTGAACCGGGTTTGCTTGACAAACCTGTTCAGAGCTGAGAGGTCGATGACAGGTCTCCAGCCTCCAGTAGCCTTCTTTACAAGAAAGAGTCGACTGAAGAAGCCTGGGGAGCCGTCCACGACCTCCTGGAGAGCACCCTTCTCGAGCATGGTCTCGACTTCGGCCTGAAGGGCCAGCCCCTTTGCCGATCCCGTGGCATAGGAGCTCAACGACACTGGATTCGCTGTCAGGGGAGGTTGAGATGTTGTGAACGGGACGCGATAGCCCTGGCCGATCACTGAGACCGTCCAAGCATCGGCCCCGTGTTGCTGCCACCTGCGGACGCAACGCTGAAGGCATCCCCCACAGGTGGACACGCTGGGGGACTGCCACCCCTAGGGCTTGCGGCCGCGGCCGCCACCCCTAGGAGTCTTACCTCCCCTGGAGGACTTACTGCCCCTCTTGACCTTGGCTGGAAAGGGATGGGGCTTAGACACCACCTTCTTAACTGCCGGTGCCTGCTTTGGAGCCTTACGAGGCTGCTGCTGCTGTTGCGGCCGAGCTGTAAGGGCCCTATGGAGGAGGGAGTCCGTGCTGGATTTCCTCCACCTCTCAGCCGTTCGCTCCATGTCTTGAGGCTCAAAGAGGTTCTCCCCCAGAAGGGAAGCATGTCGGAGCCTACACACATCCACGGCGAGGACCTTCGGATGGAATCTCTCGGACACAGCATCACGACGCTTCAACACCGAGTTGGCCCACAGGGTGGTAACCTGGTGCGCCAAAAACTCGATGGAGCGGGCGCCCAAGAGCTAGAAGGTCTCCAGGGCCTTCCTATTGGTCTCCTTGGACAAGTCCTCCGAGCGCAATAGGATGCCCAGAGATCCTAGCCAAAAGTCCAGCCATGAAGTGGCCTGCATAGCACACTTAGCGACCTTCTCGTGGCTAAGGATCTCTGCCGCCGAGAACGAAACCTGCCGGGCAGAGAGCTTCTCAAAGGGAACTCCCTTCGCCAGCTCCTCCACAGGGTGATGGAGAGGAAGAGCGAGGCTGGACTCACCCAGAATTTCGAAATACCTCCTCTGCTGAAGACGAGGAGGAGGGATGAGCTTGTTCCCGGCAGAGGAACGACTGGAGGAGGCAAGAATTGCGAGCTGAGCGTTGGCCCTAGCTCTGGCACTCTTCAGACCCCGAGACCAGGGCAGAGCCGCACTGGACTTAGGGGCCTTCCGAACGTCAAACACTTCATCTAAGATAGTGTCTTTGCCTTCACGGGGGGCGATGACTGGATCCATAAGCCCGTTAAGTTGCCTTATCAGGCTTAGGACCTGCCAGAAGGCATGTTTGGATTCCTGCTGATCTCCTCCCTGCGGGCTGGCAGCTAAGTCTCCTGTCCCAGGGATCTCTTCCTGGGGTGAAGCGTGGACGTTCCCCCGGGGAGCCGTGGGTTCCTGGCGAATCCTCGAAGATGACTTCGGGACGGTCTTGGAGTCCTTGGATTCCCTCCTGGGAGGGATACAGGATCCCAACAAAGAGGTTCGAGGAACCCCTTCCTCACGAGACGATTCTCTTCCATGAAGCGAAGTCTCCCCCCTTGGTGCCGAGGGGAAGACTACCGCTTCACTGGACTCACCCGAGGACGGAAAGGCCTCGTCCACGGGAGAAGGAGAAAGCACTCGAGCAGGAGAAGGGGGCTTCGCGACAGACCTCTTGGGAACCAACTTCGCCCTGGGGGAAGTCACCACGAAGTCCACTCCTCTCTTTCTCTTCAGCGTAGGAGAAACAGCCGTTGGTTTGTTACCCTGGTCGGCGAGTCCTGGCTTCATAACCCTCACTAACGCCCGCGCCAGGGGACCAAACCAAGTCTGTTGCTCCAAGGACACAGAGTCCGAAATCCTCGCTAAAGGGAAAGGGATCGGGCGATCCTTTGGAGTGGACACCACAGTAACTCCCTGAAAAAAAGGTGGGGAAGAATGATGTACTAACCTCTCCTCAGTATTATCCTTGTCCTGCACTACAATCCTGTGTTTGGGTGGAGGCGATCCCGAGTGTTGCCTAGGAACACGCGTTCCTGCTGCTACCACCGGCTGCGAAATTCGCCGCGAACGATGGTCGCGCGAGGGCGAACGGGCGCGCGGTTGCACAGGCGAGCGGTCGAGCGACCGCGCAGGCGAGCGGTCGCGCGGGCGCACAGGCGAGCGGTCGCGCGGGGCGCGCAGGCGAGCGGTCGCGCGGGCGCGCAGGCGAGCGGGCGCGAGGGTGTACAGGTGAATGATTGCGTGTCCGAGTCGCCGAACGAAAGCGTTGGCGCGATGTCGAGGAAACGCGCTGCCGCGTGGGTGAGGAAGATCGCTGGCGATGTAGATCAACAGGCAATCGGTGGTGAGCTGGCGAGCGCTGACGCGCAGGTGGGCAATGGCGCGTTGTTGCATGGTGACGCGTTGGCGAGCGATAGTGCGCAGCAAGCGCAGGTGAGTGATCGCGCGATGGCGAGCTAATAGATGGCGAACCATGTCCCTTAAGAACCTCTGGTCGACGAAGCGTTGGAGAACGCGGGCGCGCAGGTTGTAAATCACGCGGGCGATCCGGAGATCGCCGATAAACAGGTGATCGCTGAGGCGTAGGAGAACGCTGATGAATAGGCGATACTAAAATTGCCTGTGCACGCTGGCGAGCAGGTGAACGCTGGCGAGCAGGTGATCGCCGGCGCGTAGGTGAGTGTTGACGCATAGGAGAACGCTGAGGAATAGGCGATACTAAAATCGCCTATGCGCGCTGGCGAGTAGGTGATCGCTGGCGCGTAGGTGATCGCTGGCGAGCAGGAGGGCGACGCGTGAGATCCGGTGAAGGAACAGGTGGCGCGGCGCGTTCACGAACAGGAACAGGAAGATCGCAGGCGCGTGGGCGAACATGTGCTTTTGACACACGCGCTGGAGAACGCGAACGTTGTTGCGTAGACACAGGATGA
Source organism: Palaemon carinicauda (assembly GCF_036898095.1). Classification (NCBI taxonomy): domain Eukaryota; kingdom Metazoa; phylum Arthropoda; class Malacostraca; order Decapoda; family Palaemonidae; genus Palaemon; species Palaemon carinicauda. Next base: position 158,743,715 of record NC_090734.1, read on the forward strand.
GAGAGCTCAGGAGACTGATGGCGCACAGGAAGTTCAACAGGAACTGCAGGATGGTCAGAGACCACAGGGCGATGATCCTCAAAAGAGCGCTGACGCTCAGAAGAGTGCTGACGAGCAGGAGAGCGCTGACGAGGAGGGCGAACATCAGGAGAGCGCCGACGAGCAGGAGAGCATTGACGAGCAGGAGAGCGCTGACGATCAGGAGAGCGCTGACGAGCAGGAGAGCGCCTGTGCGCTAGCACTGCACGTGGAGGGGAAGAATCCCTTTGCCCCGAAGGGACCGTTGCCCGTTGGGTGACGAATTCCCCAGAAGGTGAAGATCTAGCAGGAGTTGGAGAATGGTCTGCAGAGAGGTCCAAAGGAGCAGGAGCTGTAGGCTGAGTACGACGAGGAGAGTCCCCTTTGGAGGAAGAAGATCCAAAAAGGCGCCTCTTAACCCCCTTATAAGGGGAAGGGAGGCCCTTGCGACGTAGTGGACGGTGAGCCTTACGGCGGAGGAGGCCACGGGGAAGATCATCAGGACCATCAGTCCTCCGAAGGGGAGTCTCAGTCAAAGCACTTCCCTTAGAAGGAAGCTGAACAGCAGAAGAGCCCGTAGGACTCACTTCCCCCTTCGAAGGATGTACGGAAGGGGGAGGAGAGCCATCAGCACCATCATCCTCAACTGCACCTGCAGAGGATTGCCCAGCCACGTCGGAGGCCTCTGCCACCACGACGTCGACGATAGACAGAGGGTCTACCTCTGCTACCGCTGGCGACTGCTTAACGGCGGCCCCCAACGAGACAAGGTCAATCAAGGCGACCCTGGAGGGCAAGCCCTTAAGCCCCTGGGAAGCCCAAATCTGTAAGAGATCATCATTAGACAAGGAGTTATCAATGGCCTCCCCCGGAGGAGGAGGGGGGAACCGCCCCGCTATGGGAGGCGACGCCCTCTCCCCCCACCCAAGGTCGGGAAACAGAACTAGGGCCTGCGCTACCACTCGGACGACTCTCCTTAGGAGCCGGTCGAGGGGGAGCTTCGGAGGAGGTTTGGGCGACGAAAGAAGAATCCCGAGAACCTTCCTCCTTTAAGGCAACCCCCGAAGGAGAACGGTCTCTCCTGGACTTCTTCTTACGCCGGCGGCCAAACCTCTCCCACTGGGAGGCAGACCACTCCCTACACTCACAACACATGTTTTCCTGGTCACACCGTCGGCCCCGGCACTGAGGGCAAAGGGTGTGAGGGTCCGTATCTAAGGTCGACATAAAGGTCCCAGAAGGGCGGCCGGCAACACCAGGGCACGTACGCATTGTAATATAATAATGAAAGTCAACTTCAAACCAACACACAAGCTGTAGAAAAGAAAAAGCATAAAAAAGATTAAAGGCTGTCAACGAGGACGATGAACAGACACGTCTGTTCACCGCCGAGCCAAAAGTGAAAGTGAAGCAAGTCACCGGTGTGTGGGGGGGGGGGGGGGGAAGGGGTAGCAAGCTACCCTTCCCCTATCCCCCGCTAACTAGCGCGGGGGTAATTAACCCTCGTTAAAACTATTGGCTCGTCATTTCAGCTGCGCTAAAAGGTAAACCCAATGTAAATAGCGTGGTTTGTATTTCGGTTACGGAACAATTAGTTTTTCATAGATGAACTAAAAAAACTTTAACAAAATAGGAGGAAGATGGATAGATAGAATAGTGTCCCCAAGTATCGCTGATCTATAGTGTATGTTATTGTAATATATGTACAGCACTATCTCTATGGTACAGCTTAATTAGCTGAGGTAACACTCATACTGTACTGTAAGTGTTCGCTGTTTTTGGCAGGATTACTCATACCGTTTGACAACTCTTAATATGTGTGAATGAAATGTGCTGGAAAAATGGTATTTTCATTATAGAATAAATTTTTGAACATACTTACCCGGTAGTTATATATATAGCTTACATCCCTGACGTCATGGCAGAAAATTCAAAACTCGCGCCAATCGCCGATTGGATAGCCAGGTGTACCACCCCTGCGCCCTAACGAGGTACCTAGGAACCATTCCAGGAACATTCATATATTCCATACCTCTAGTCTCTTAGAGGGGAGGAGGGTGGGACTTTAATCATATATAACTACCGGGTAAGTACTGTATGTTCAAAAATTTATTTCATAATGAAAATATGACAAATTCGAAGATAATTTGTATTTTTCCTAACCATACAAACCTTAGCTATTTACAAAGGGTTACCTTTTAGCGTAGCTGAAATGGCGAGCCATTAGAATTTAACGAGGGTGTATTACCCCCGCGCTAGTTAGCGGGGGGGGGGGGTAGGGGAGTGGTAGCTAGCTACCCCTCCTCCCCCTCACACACAGGTGAATACTCACTTTCACTTAGAGGTAGGACTTGTCTTGGGGGACAGGGCTGGTGGGCAAATATGTGTAAATAGCTAAGGTTTGTATGGTTAGGAAAAATACAAATTATCTTCGAATTGGTCATTTGTTCTGTAACCGGAATACAAACCACGCTATTTACAAAGGGTGACTTACCCCTTAGGAAGGGTGGAAAGTCCCCAGCCATACTGGCTTTAGCTTTACCCGGGGACTCAGAATCCGAGTGAGTCGCACTCGAGAAAAGGAGTCCCTGCACCTCACAAGTTCCTTGCTCCGCAAGGAACCATGTGGCCTACGTAAGCTTGTGTGTGAAGGAAGAAGTGTGACCCGTCCTAGGCAGTTGACCTGGAGTTCCAGAAGGAACTCTGGGTTAGGACGCTCCCAATACCACCTCGTCAGGGTATGGGGGACGCGACAGTATTGACTCAATACTCGGAACACAAGGAAGCATGGTTTACCTGCAGAGGTTCGAGGTCAGCTATGCTGAGACCAGGATGCTGCTTCCCCGTAGAGGGGATGATGAAGAAAGAAGTAAGGGCAAGACATACTTCTTTCGTTCATGCAGACTAAAACCTGATAACAATGCCCTCAACCTTCTGCTACCTGTCCAAAAAGGAGCCTGAGGTTAGACCAGCTGTTGTGTAGCCACCACAGAGCGATAGAAAACGTATCGAGACTCCTGTGGGTCACGCCCTGCAGGAAGCGGGCTGCGAAGGTCATTAGACGCTTCCAGACTCCAGCTTGTAGCACCTGCGTCACAGAGTAGTATTACTCGAAGGCGAAGGACGTTGCGATGTATCCAACATCGTGCTGTAGGGCGACGTGACGGGGGAGGGTCTGGAGACAGGTCGAGATGAATGTCCTTGAGTCCGGGCTGAAGAGGTATACTGGTGACTCTCCCCCCATGTCCTCCTTGTGCTCCCAAATCGGCTGCAACTGAGGACAAACTGCAGCTGTTCCCAGCGCTAACCTCTCGATTCCTTTACTGGCAAGAAAGAGAAGGTCTTGGGACATCAGACACAGAATGGAGACTCGAAATCTCGAATGAATCGGACCGAAGGGCCGGGACCCTCAAATTCTGAGTCTAGCCAACAACTCAGGAGCGAGCCTGAATGTTGCCTTCCCCTCTTCCTTAGAAAGGGGGGAGTAGTAAGAGACCAAGAAGATTGCTTACACACTGGCCGTGGCCAGAGTGAGCAGAAGACCCAAGGCGGAATACAATCCGAGGCCTGTCGTAAAAGGGTCTTGAGAAGATCTCTTAAAGGACTAAAAGTCCGAGCCATGCTCCAAGTTGGAGGTCTTCCTCCGACTAGGGCAGGGACGATCTTAGCTTCGAATGAGCGAGGATAGATCCAGCGGGTAGGAAAAAGTTATTCCTTTAAGCCTGAAGGTCAGGGAAAGGCTGAGCGACAGGCTTCATTGCCGAGAGCGGAAAGGAGTTTCCTCCCGCCAAAAGGCAATAAGACCGTTATTGCTGGAGAAGAGGCCTCAAGGGAAGAGGTATATCTCCCACGGCACCAACCACCTTAGACTCTTCACCTTGCCTGGGAGACCCCTGTGGATGACTATCGCAGATGACGCGACCTCCGTACCGCGACTGTAGCGGGTTGTCTCTTCTTGAGGAGGAAGCGTAGTGTCTCCAGGCATGGAGCCGAAGCGACGCCCCGGTTCGGGAGAGATGTCGCAGTGTGGTTGCTTGAGTAGTCTGCGCCGTGGGAGAAGCTCTCCCGGGAGTTCCGTCAGGGGAAGCAGAGGGTCCAGAAACCGTTCTGCGCATAGTCCCAGTGGAGCTCTCCCATTGAAAGGTTGACAGACAACCTGGTCTTGTTGAGACCCATTGTCCACAGACAAAAAGGAGGGAAGACGCAGGCGTCGAAGTTGTCCCACCATCACCGGAATGCATCTTGCCAGAGTCTCGGGGTCTGAGACTGGGGGGAAGAATAGCGGAAGCTTGAGGTTCCAAGCTGTCGCGATCAGGTCCCCCAGACCAGCACTTGCTGGTTACCCAAGGTCAAAGACCCCCAGGTACACTCTCTCTACGAGGCTCTGCTCGGATAGTCTGTGAGAAACATTCCCCTGCCTGGAATGAGAGAGCCGATGGTGGTATTGAGAGAATCTCAATCATCCCGGTATCTCTACTGCAAGATGTGAAGGTGTGAAAATGCGTCCCCTGCTGGTTAGAATGAAGTCGACGCGCAACGGGGCGACTCGGCAGGAGTTGTAGGATCTGAAGAGGGGCCAGACTAAGGCCCCTAAGCCTGCCTGAATGATGGAGAGGTATCCTTCAGGTCTTGACCATAGGCCTGGACCGGAACATGCCCCCCCTTTCCTTTGACGAGTCCGAGAACCGCATCAAGAATGTGGGGAAAGGACGAGAATATCCACTACCATCAAGAGGCTCCATAGGTCAACACCCATTGCAGGTCTAATAGTTCCGCTGGTCCCATAGGGCCAGGGAGTCCGGTTAAACATTGCCTGAAGCCACCGGAACTTGGATCGCCCCACATGGAACTTATCCTGAGGCGACCGTTCGGACTATAGACGGGTCAATGAGGAAAGGAGAACTAGGAAACGTTCCAAGGTAGGGCTGAAAGCTCTGCTTGACTGAGAACAGGTACAGCGACTCTCCTCAGTCTTGCCACAGTCAACCGAAAGGAAGGCTCGGAGGATGTGGTAACAGAATCTGGCGTCCCCAGGTGGTCACCCATCCAAGTACCGACGTTGCTTAACCTCGCTGGACGGACGAGAAGCGGGGTTTCCAACGTGGTAAGGCCGTTGACTCAATATCTTGGCCAGATACTCCAGATGTTGAGGCAGAGGAAGAGAAGGCTCCAAGCAAAATACCATGAGCCCACACTCATGGTAAGCATCCGGCAGCTTGTCCCGGCGCTGAAGAAGGTCGAAACCCGAGCCTACCGGAGTTGACCAGCCCTCCAAACAGCAGAGGAGGCGGAAGCCTGCACCTGAGCGGCCAAGAGGAAGGCAGGGAGAGTTCTCTGGGGAAACAAACCTGCTATGCCACGGCGGGATAGCCACACTGCATCATAAGCAGGAATACTTGCAGTCTAGGCTGAATTCGACGAGCACCCTGGAAGATGGATGGAATGGAAACTGAAAGTACCCGTCCTTCCGATCCAGGGTTTAAGGAGTCCTGTCGCCTCGTTACCAGTCTGATCGATTCTGCTGGTCTACGCTGGCCGAAGTTTGTTCGACAAACTTGATCAGGGCTGAGAGGTCGACTATGGACATCCCCTCTCAGATCCTTCCTTACAAGAAAGGATTGACTGAGGGGGCCGGGGGTGAAGCCGTCGATGATCCTAAGGAAGACCTTCGCCTAAGGTATGGATCATTCTGCCCAACCGGGCAACTCTGCTGACGCTATGGCATAGAGGTTCAGAGACACTGAATTCGCTGACAGAGACGGCAGGCGCGATATCCTTGGCTAATCACAGAGATTGTGCGGGAATGGGCATCGGGAAGCTGTCATTCGGATGAGTAACCTTAAGCATCCTCCCAGCGAAAAACATGCAATCCTAGAGTTCGTGAACTCCTTTTAGGACTATGCCCCCCCCCCCCCCCGGGGGAGTCTCCCGTGCCATCTGTTCCTGACAGGAGGAAACTGCAATTGGACACCTTGTCCCAGTTGTCGTAGCCGATAACTTAGGCCGACGTGGTTGAAAGAAAAGGGCGCTGGAGCCCTGCAGAGTCTGGAAGAAAGCGCCTTGGAGGAGTGAAACCGGAAGTCGATTTACTCCGCACAGCAGCTGTCTAAGACTCTGTCCTTGGGCACAAACAAACTCTTCTCAAGGATGGAAGGGTGTCTGAGGTCGTCGACCTCCACAGATGAGACACCCGAAGGAAGCCCTCAGTCAGCGCGTCCAGATGGTACAACATCGAGCTTGTCCGCAAGTTAGATACTTAACGACGAAAGGCCAAGGTGCCTGAGCTCGAGAGGAGGAAAGTACCCTTGATCTTCCTGTAGCTTCCTTGAACCAAACCTCGGGCCGTAACCGAGGAGGGAAAGAACCTGGTAAGCTCCCAGAGGAAGAGGTAAGCAGTCACCCCTTGTCCGATGGAGAAATCTCGAACGGAAAGCGCCCCCGCCAAAAATCCTTCCAGGGAATGATGGGGAAGGGCTAACCCAGGTTCAGGAATAGAGGAGTGTTGCTCAGATCTCCCTTAAGTTTCTCCTATTCTTGCAAGTGCCATGCTCTGCGTTACGGGGTGAGGCCGTGTTCTGGAAATACGCTCCAGAAGAACTCGCCAGGCTGGTCATGCTGCGAAAACCCCATTGGGAATCGTGGTCGCAATTGCCCTGGAGCTCGCGAGACGGAAATTCCTGGTGGTCGGCGAGCAATAACCCATAGACGAGCAATGGATACTGCAAGAAATAAGCCGACATTTGTGCGAAGAAACACTGTAGGTTCGCGCGACGGAACACTATCCGTCCGCGCGATGGAAAAAACCGTTGGTTCGCGCGTGGGCGAACATTGGAGAGCATGAGCGTAGACGTGCAGGCACGTGGGCGTGTGGGCGCGCAGGCGAGTGGTCGCGCGGTTGCACGGGAGAGCGGTCGCGCGGTTGCACGGGCGAGCGGTCCCGCGGTTGCACGGGCGAGCGGTCACGGGGTTGCACGGGCGAGCGGTCGCGCGGTTGCACGGGCGAGCGGTCGCGCGGTTGCACGGGCGAGCGGTCGCGCGGTTGCACGGGCGAGCGGTTGCACGGGCGAGCGGTTGCACGGGCGAGCGGTCGCGCGGTTGCACGGGCGAGCGGTCGCGCGGTTGCACGGGCGAGCGGTCGCGCGGGCGAGTGGTTGCGCGGTTGCACGGGCGAGCGGTCGCGCGGGCGTGCAGGCGAACGGTCGCGCGGGCGTGCAGGCGAACGGTCGAGAGGGTGGGCAGGTGAATGAGAGCAAGTCCGAGGCGGCGAACGCAAGCGTTAGCGCGATGGCGAGGAGGACCGCTGGCGATATGGATCAACAAGCGATCGGTGGTGAGCTGGTGAGCGCTAACGCGCAGGTTGGCGATGGCGCGTTGTGTTATGCCGACGCTATGGTCGAGCAGTATGCGCAGGTGAGCGATCGTGCGTTGGCGAGCCGTATGCGAAGGTGAGCGATCGTGAGCAGTGATCAGCATGCGCCGGGTCGCGCGATGGTGATCAGTATGGCAGGGTCGCGTGATGGTGATCAGCATGTCAGGGTCGCGCGATGGCGATCAGCATGCGCAGGTCGGCGGTCGCGCGATGGCGAACAGCATCTGCAGGTGGGCGATCGCGCGATGGCGAACAGCATACGCAGTTGAGGGTTGCGCGATGGCGAACAGCATACGCAGTTGAGGGTTGCGCGATGGTGATCAGCATGCACAGGGTCGAGCGATGGTGATCAGCATCCGCAGGTGTGCGGTCGCGCGATGGCGATCAGCATCCGCAGTTGAGAGTAGCGTGATGGCGATCAGCATCCGCAGTTGAGGGTCGCGCGATGGCGATCAGCATCCGCAGTTGAGGGTCGCGCGATGGCGATCAGCATCCGCAGTTGAGGGTCGCGCGATGGCGATCAGCATCCGCAGTTGAGGGTCGCGCGATGGCGATCAGCATCCGCAGTTGAGCTAGTAGCTGGCGAACCATGTTCCTTCAGAAGTGTTGGAGAACGTTGACGTGCCGGCTGTAACACACGTGGGCGATCCGGAGATCGCTGGCGAGCTGATGATCGCTGGGGAGCTGATGATCGCTGACGAGCTGATGATCGCTGGCGAGCTGATGATCGCTGGCGAGCTGATGGTCGCTGACGAGCTGATGATCGCTGGCGAGCTGATGATCGCTGGCGAGCTGATGATCGCTGGCGAGCTGATGATCGCTGACGAGCTGAAGATCGCTGACGAGCAGAAGGCTAAGCGTGGAAGCTTGCGCAAAGAAGAAGAGTCCTTAACCCCGACCTGAACCGAAGTTCTAGATCGCGAGGGCGAACGTGGGCGCACAGGGCGCGTAACAGGAACCAACAGGAACCGCAGGGATGATCATCTTGAAAGCGCTGACGAGCAGGAGAGCGCTGATGAGCAGAAGAGCGCCTGTGTGCTCACACTGAGCAGGAGCAGGAGAGAACACAGCAGAAGGGCGCGCAGGGAAACCCTGACACGCAAGGGAAGAACCCCCGTGGGGGCAACCCTTTGCCCCGAAGGGATCGTTGTCCGCCGGGAGACTGATGTCTGTCGGAAGACCGCTGTCCGTCGGGAAGACCGTTGTCCGTCGGGAAGACCGTTGCCCGTCGGAAGACCAGATCAGACTGCTGTCCATCTGCACCAAGGCGGAAGATCGAGAAAAAGGAGTTGTAGGCTGCAAACGGAGATCCAAAAAGGCGCCTCAAGCACCCTTATAGGGAGATGAGAGGCCCTTACTACGAGGCGGACGGTGGGCCTTACGGCGAGGGAGGCCAATAGCAACAGCAACAGCAGAAACCTCCGAAGAGAAGTCTCTATGAGTGTACTCTCTCGCGAACGAAAGAGAAACACTTCGTGGAAGAGACTGGTCAGCCAGTGACCTAAAAGGAGCAATCCTCCGAAGAGGAGCTCCTGCAGTTGCCCAGCCCCTTGAGCGAAACTGCAGGTGTGACCGCTCAGCACCAAGAGCATAGTCGCACGAAAAAAAAAAAAAAAAAGGCAAGAGAATAACCCCCCAAAAGGAGAAAAACTCAAGCCTGGACAGGAAAAACTTCCCTCGGAAGGAAAGTTATCCGCCCAAGGAGGCAAGCCTCCTGAGTGTTCTAAAATGAACTGGAGAGCTGTCCGTCGTCACGGGAGTACTACCAGTAGAAGGAGACACGCCAATGACGAAAATACAAGGGGGGAGGCAGCAACAGCCGAATCCCCAGGACTCAACCAGACAGCTCACACCGTTGCTATAATACAGAAACGAACTAGATCGGTAACTGTAAAAAAATAAAACAAATAATATTAGTACACATTCATTCCCCCGGGAAGGCTCCGAAGAGGAATCCCGAGGGAAAGGAACAAGAATTACACAACAGGCACGTGCCCTCACAACCACTTACACTCGCGGAAGGAGAGCTGTAACCAAAACAGAATTATAACAATTATAATTATGTAACTATGTAATTATGTAATTTAAAAATGAATGAACACTAAAGAAAGAACGAAAACCCCGAAAGGAATCGTTCTACAACCTGAAAAACAAAAAACAACTACAATTAGATTCATAACTAATTGAGACAAACGTACGGCGTAGCAACCCCCCACACGGAAAGGAAGCTAGGCTACAAGAGCGTAGTAACACGTAGTAAAAGGGTGAACGACCTCAAGAGAGAGAGAGAGAGAAAGACATAAGTCAAACTCGATCGCCACCCATAAAATTACGCCGTGGTGGCCTAACTGCCGAGGCCTCGACGTAGATATCGTACACTACACACACAAATCTGAAAAGGAAACTTACTTATTTCTATACTCAAATATATATACAAACATGAAAACATGTTTACATATATATTGAGTAAATGAAAAGTAAGCGATTAAGTAAAGACAAAACAAACAAACAATGGCTGCCAAGAGAGGACCAAGACAGAGACGTCTGTCACAGTCCGAGCCAAAAGTGAAAGTGAGTATTCACCTGTGTGTGAGGGGGAGGAGGGGTAGCTAGCTACCACTCCCCTACCCCCCCCCCCCCCGCTAACTAGCGCGGGGGTAATACACCCTCGTTAAATTCTAATGGCTCGCCATTTCAGCTACGCTAAAAGGTAACCCTTTGTAAATAGCGTGGTTTGTATTCCGGTTACGGAACAAACCATTTTTAGGTAAGTACTGTATGTTCAAAAATTTATTTTATAATGAAAATACCATTTTTAAACGTAAGACTTACCCGGTAGTTATATATATAGCTGATTAACACCTTTGGTGGAGGGTTAGAGACAGCTAGTATATCTGGAATTCTGCTTAAAAGTTAATTAAAACAAACTTAAGGGTTCGTACCTGATAAGGAAGCTGACTTCAATGATTCTCTGCCTCACTATGTCTGCTAGCCTTATGAGATCCAGCGATCCTCCCAGGGGGCTGAAGATCTCATAAGGACTGTCAAACCGGTGTATATACCTCATTATGACAGAACCTCCTCCAATAACCAGTTCCGGGCGCTCTTCAAGGAACAAAATTGACCACCTGACTAAAATCAATGATTGTGGAAGACTGACACAATCTCCACAAACAACCATAAAAACAAATAAAAGTTCCAAGAGAAGAAAAGGTTATTGGGATTATGGGAACGTAGTGGTGGATCCTTCACCCACTACTGCACTCGCTGCTACGAATGGACCCAGAGTGTAGCAGTCCTCGTAACAAGTCTGAACACTTTTCAAATAATGTGAAGCGAACACAGATTTGCTCCTCCAAAAGGTTGTGTCCATTATGCTTTGCAACGATCTATTCTGTCTGAATGCTGCTGACGTTGCTACTGCTCTGACTTCGTGAGTCTTAACCTTTAGAAGCCCAAGGTCTGATTCATTACAATGTGCATGAGCTTCTTTAATCAAGAGTCTGATAAAAAATGACAAGGCATTTTTTGACATCTGCAACGTGGGCTTTTTGACTGAGCACCATAGAGCTTCCGAATTGCCTCGTAAGCCTTTTGTTCTGTCCAGGTAGAATCTCAGAGCTCTTACTGGGCACAAGACTCTTTCCAACTCTTCGCCAACTAAATACAAAAGGTTTGGAATCTCAAAAGCTTTGGGCCAAGGTTGAGAAGGGCGTTCATTTTTGGCGAGAAAGCCTAATTATAAGGAATTGACAGCCTTACCATCACGAAAACCAACGCTCTTGCTAAACGCATGGATTTCACTAACTCTTTTCGCTGTTGCGAGACTAACCAAAAATGGAGTTTTCATAGTAAGGTCCTTCATAGAAACTGAACCTAAGGGCTCAAATCTGTCACTCATAAGAAACTTCAATACAATATTGAGATTCCAGGCTGGCGAATCTTGGTGTCGTTGCTTTGTAGTATCAAAGGACTTAAGAAGTTCTTGCATATCCTTATTGTTAGAAAGGTCCAGGTTTCTGTGCCTGAATACAGTCGCTAACATACTCCTGTATCCTTTAACAGTCGAGGAGGAGAAGTTGCGCTTCCTTCGAAGGTGGAGCAGGAAGTCCGAAATTTGGGCTACAGAGGTACTGGATGAGGAAAGAGAGTTGACTCTACACCACTCTCTAAAAACCTCCCACTTGGATTGATAAACCTTGATAGTTGAAGTTCTTCTTGCTCTTGCAATGACTTGAGCTGCCTCCTTCGAAAAGCCTCTAGTTCTAGCGAGTTTTTCGATAGTCTGAAGGCAGTCAGCTGAACAACGTGATTTTTATGGAATTTTTCCAAGTGAGATTGTTTGAGTAAATCTACTCTTAATGGAAGGCTTCTTGGAGGGCTTCTTGGAGTGTTTACCATCCATTCCAGTACCTCTGTGAACCATTCTCTTGATGGCCATAAGGGGGCCACTAGGGTCATTCTGGTCCGTTTGGTTGCTACAAACTTCTGTGCCACTTTGTACAGGATCTTGTATGGTGGAGAAGTGTACATATCTAGATTGGTCCAATCCAACAGAAACGCGTCTATGTGGACTGCTTCTAGATCCGGTACTGGAGAGCAATACGCCTCTTAACCTCTTTGTCTTTGATGTTGCGAAGAGATCTATGAATGGTCGACCCCAAAGTCGCCACAGACTCTTGCAAACTTGAAGATGGAGCGTCCACTCTGTCGGTAGGATCTGACCTCTTCTGCTGAGGCTGTCTGCCATTAAGTTTTTCTCTCCTTGGATGAACCTCGTCATTAGGATCACATTCCTCTCCTTTGCCCACAAAAAGAGATTCTTTGCAGTCTCGTACAGAGATATCGAGTGAGTTCCCCCGTGTTTGGCAATGTAAGCCAATGCCGTTATGTGGTCGGCACTGACTTGAACCACTTTGTTGGTGACTGATCCTTCGAAAATTTTGAGGGCTAATAGGACTGCCAACAATTCTTTGTGATTGATATGAAAGTCCTTCTGGATCTCTGACCACAGCCCCGAAACTTCCAACTTGTTCAGAGTTGCTCCCCACCCTGAGTCCGAGGCGTCGGAACATAACACAAGGTCTGGGTTCTTTTGAGTTAGGTCAAGACCTTCTTGGAACTTGTTCGGTTCGTCCCACCACCGAAGGCAGTCTTTGATGGAGTTCGTAATTGGAATACTCATAGTCTCTAGATCTTTCTCCTTGTTCCAATGGTGGTTGAGATGGAATTGGAGAGGACAAAGGTTCAGTCTTCCTAGGGGAACAAATTGTTCTAAGGAGGAGAGGGTTCCTACTAGACTCATCCACTTCCTTGCTGAACACATGTTTTTCCTTAGAAAAGATCCGAGTTTCAACCCTGGCTTGCTCCATCCTTAAAGGAGATGGAAAAGCTCGAAAAATCTGACTCCGAATCGTCATTCCTGTTATGTATTATTGTAATAATGTACTATGTTATTTCAAGTGTTGCAGGTATTGTGCAACATTGCATCATATTGTATGAATAAAACATTTTATGCTTTGTACATAAGAGTAATGATTTGTTTTGGTATTAGGATTCGAACATTTGTTGGTTACCTCAGAGATAGGATGTAATTCTTTATAGTTTTGTACTGGAGTAGGATTTAAGTCTTTTCAGAGCGATGCTCTTATGTTTAGCAATGTTTTGGTTTTGTCAGATTGTGTATGATGCTCCACACACACTTAGGAGTCAGCTGTCATAGAGCAATGTAGCCATAAGATATTAAACTTGTATTTTATGAATACCAACGTATCATTAAATCCCACCAAGAAAAATTGACGACAAAAGATGGGATCAGCTGAGAAATAATTACTAACAATTCTTCATTTATGTTCCAGGTAATTATTATGGTTAATAGAAACTTCCTATGAACTCATACTTAAAAATTCCCAAATAAAGAATCTCTTGGGATGGAATCAAGAGAGACTTTTCCTTTTTGACAAGGAGACCCAGTTCTTTTGTAAGGTTCAAGGTTGTCTGGAGATCCTTCAGGCAGTGATCGTATGTGTGAGCTCTGAGAAGCTAATCGTCGAGATACAGGGAGGCTCTGATGCCCCTTGAGTTGAGGATCTTTGCTACGTTTAGCATGAGTTTCGTAAAGATTTGTGGGGCTGTGCTGAGGCCGAAACATAGGGCTCGAAATTGGAAAACTTCACCCTTGAATACGAATCTTAGGTAAGGCCTGAAGCTCGGATGAATTAGGATGTGAAAATAGGCGTCCTGGAGGTCTAATGAGACCATCCAGTCGCGTTTCCTTACTGCAGCAAGAACTGATTTCAAAGTCTTCATTGAGAACTTCGTCTTCTGGATGAACTTGTTCAGCGCACTCATGTCCAGGACTGGACACCATACCCCCAAGTTCTTGGGTACCCGGAACAGGCTGTTGTAAAAGCCTGGTGAACATATGTCCTGTACTCTTTCTATGGCCCCCTTCTCCAACATGAGAGACACTTGGATAATCAGTGCTTGTCTCTTTGCCTCCTCTCTATATCTGGGAGAGAGATCCACTAGAGCTAAGACCAAAGGAGGATTCCCTAGAAAGGGGATCTTGTAACCCTCCTTCAAGATCTGTATAGACCATTGATCTGCTCCTCTCTTCTCCCATGCTTGCCAGAAGTTGAGTAGTCTGGCTCCTACTGCCAGAAGGCGAAACCAGTCAGACTCTGATTCGCCCTGATTTGAAGCCTCTCCTCTTATTTCTTCTTGCATCGGGTCTGGAGCTCCCCCTGCTGGAAGACCTCCCTCGAAAGGGCTGGGAAAACTTAGGAAAAGAAGTTTCTTCCTTAGTTTTGCGGCTGGAAAAAGAAGATGGTAGGGCTTTTCTGGCTGTCTTAGAGACCAGGTCTTGAGTAGCTTTTTGAGTTAAGGCCAACGATATTTCCTTGATTAGTTCTTGTGGGAACAACAAGGGAGAAAGAGGCGTATATAACAGCTCGGATTTCTGGAAGGGAGTAACCCCCAGAGAAAGAAATGAGCATATCTGATCCCTTTTCTTTAGGATGCTTGCAGAAAAGTGTGCTGCCAATTCATTGGATCTATCCCGCAAAGCCTTATCCATACAGGACATTAAATGGACTAAGGCAGAGGTATCCCCTTCATTAAAAGTAGCAACTTTTTTACCCAAGGCTCCTAAAGTCCAGTCCAGGAAGTTAAAAACTTTGAAGGCTCTAAATATGCCCTTAAGCAGATGATCCAGCTCCGATGTAGACCAGAAAATCTTGGTCTTCCTCATGGCCGACCGACGAGGAGCGTCTACAAGACTTGAGAAATCTCCCTGGGCAGAGGCAGGTATCCCCAAGCCGAGAACTTCTCCTGTCTCGTACCAGATACTAGACCTAGATGCTAGTCTAGCTGGAGAAAATGCAAAAGCCGCTTTCCCTAGGTCTTTCTTGGACTGCATCCAGTCACCCATCAGTCTTAGAGCCCTCTTAGACGATCGTGATAAGACCATCTTGGTAAATTGAGCCTTCTTTGATGCATTCCCAAGAGTAAACTCGGACGGTGGAGAACGGGGAGCAACTGGTACAAAAAAGTCTAAGAACACCTCAGTGAAAACTTTCATAAGTTTTTTCAGATCAACAGAATGACGAAAAGAAATACTGTAGAGTCTTCGTCTTCTGAAACTTACTCAAACTCCACAGGAGAAAGCTGACCTTCGATGTCCTTCTCTGGTAAAGTTCCATCGGGAGCAACAGTGTTGAGAGCCGTGTCCTTCTCAAGAAGATCCTGAGTTCCGACAGCAACAGAAACTGGATCCTTACGTATATTATCAAGCGGGCGTGTCGCTTGCCGCTCAGCCAAACGTTCGCGATCAACGCGATCGGAACTGAGTTCCTGAACATGAACTGCGTTAGAATCAGCGTTATCTTGAAGAGAGTAGCTTCATCGTCATAATCAAGACTAACTTCTTAAGCGTCAGAAATATGGTAAGAAGTAGGGCGTTCAGGATCATGTTCTGAAAGGCGCTTGACGTCGCTTCCTGACAAGCGTTCAGCACTGCGTACCGCTTGCCACTCAACGACCTGTTTGGCTGCTTGTCGGCCGATGCCACGTCCTGGAGGACATTCACTAAAGTGTCTTGGAGAGCGGTAGGCGTCCTGAGAACTAGGACGTTCGACATCCTGTTTCGCAGGACGTTCGACAGCCGTTTTAGCAGGACGTTCGACGTCTCTCTTTGTAGGACGTTCAAGCACACAATCTGAGTGAAGGACCTCTTTGCGCTTGATAGGACATTAGGCGCCTCGTAGTAAAGCGCGTTCGACATTAGGGCTGTCAACTGCGGTCTTAGCTGATCGCTCAGGATCAAGTCCTAAAGGACGTTCAATGTAGTTAGCAGGAAGCTCGGAACTTCGAATAGGAGGACATTCGATATCATGAACCACTGCGCACTTAAGACTACGCTCGGGAACACGTCTTACAGGACATTTCATAATGTGTTGAGCAGACCGCTCGCTGTCTCGATCCTGACAATAACTGTCACGTGTGTCAGCTTGAGGCTTGGTGCTACGTTGGTAGTTCTGCATGAACGAAGAGAGCCTGTTTTGCAACTCTTGTAGCATGTTAAAGTGATGACACCACGACGTTCTCCTCATCGCTCAGGCGTTCAGAGCGTCTGGATGGTGAAAACCAGTCTAAAGGCTGCGGGGGAGCATGTATCGAGGTTAAACCTGGTCCTGACAACTGCTTAGTAGGATCCTTGGTAGCGTCCGACGTCCTAGCAGAACGTTTAGTCAAAGAACTGTCAAACGACTCTGGCGTATCCCAATGGCTACAGTCAGGCCGCGAACTAGCAGGACGTTGGTTGGCCTTATCAAAGGTCCTCTTAAGAGGTCTGGAAGCAAGCCTCCAGCCTCTTTTAGGCAAAGCGTCATCCGAGGACGATGAGAACAACTTAAATCAAAGGTCCTCTTAAGAGGTCTGGAAGCAAGCCTCCAGCCTCTTTTCGGTAAAGCGTCATCCGAAGACGACAAGAACAACTTAAATCAAAGGTCCTCTTAAGAGGTCTGGAAGCAAGCCTCCAGCCTCTTTTAGGCAAAGCGTCATCCGAAGACGACGAGAACAACTTAAATCAAAGGTCCTCTTAAGAGGTCTGGAAGCAAGCCTCCAGCCTCTTTTCGGCAGAGCGTCATCCGAAGACGACGAGAACAACTTAACCTCACCTTTCCAATGGCGACGGTGAACGTCCTGGGAAACGTCAACAGGTACGTTCAAGGGGATGTCTGCTCGTGTTTTAAAGCCTCTCCTCTCCTTTCGCCGTTCGACATTCCTTCTCCCAGGGGTTGGGGAGCTTGGAAGAGGTCTAGGACTAGAAGGACGACAGATGCGAGCAGGCCCACCCTCCACAGCACTTAACTTCACAGCACTTTTTGCACTTTCACCCTTCAACTGCTTAATGTCGGACATAAGCGGAGTTCAGTTCGCAGCAAGCGATTCCACTTTAGCGCCCAGCGCTTGAATCGCAACCAACATGTCTTTGAGCGTAGGCTCATTAGCAGTTACAGTAGCGGGATCAGGATCTACCACTACAGGGGAAGGAATAGGGCCAGTGACATGGGAAGAGGAAAAATCTTTAGAAGAACGAGAAGAACTTCGTCTCAATCTATCCCTTTTGAGTTAACGTCTATAACGGTCAAACTCAATCCATTCATGCTCTGATAAAAGAACACACTCATCACAACGATCCCCCAAATCACATTCTTTACCTCTGCAAGTAACACAGAGAGAAAGGGGATCAAGAGAAGCTTTAGCCCTTCCGGTCTTACACCTACTCATCCACAAGCAAAGGTCAAAATTTCTAAATCCAATCGTATTAAAGAATATCCAAAAGCAAAATCAAACAAGCGGGAGTCAACAACCAAAGTTTTGTACTTCATCAAAGTAAGATCAATAAATTGACGAGCAGAATATCCACGTGTCGCTGCTAGTGACGGCCGGGAATATATGAGGGTTCCTGGAATGGTTCCTAGGTACCTCGCTAGGCCGCAGGGGTAGTACACCTGGCTATCCAATCGGCGAGAGTTTTGAATTTTCTGCCGTGACGTCAGGGACGTAAGCTATATATATATATATACAGTAACTACCGGTTAAGTCTTATGTTTAAAAATCATATCTAACATAAATGGTTGTGGGATGTGGTGTTAATAAGATGGAAAATTAACTGATATCTCGCAAACAGGGATATTTTGCACATGGGAGAGTAGAAGATGGCAGACAATAAATTATCTAGAATAGATATGGAGGCAGGTGACCATAGAAAAAAATTGACCAGATGGGAATTTAGCAGAAATGGCACTCCACACAATTGATGGATAGTTGGTGATTATTAGGCAAGTCTGACTTCTTACGGACTGCGTAGTGGCAAGATCCTGCGTCTGACCGAAAGGGCCAGACAGTCCAAAAAAACAATGTCATAATACCTGCTCTATACATAATAATGTAATTTAAAAGTTTATCTTCCAAAAACCTTGAATTTGAAATAAATTTGCATTCATTGCAAATGAGTGCATATGATTTCACATCTAAAATGTTTTCTTTAAATGTAGATCATCCCATGTCCAAATGCTGTTGAAGATTCATTTTTATTATTGAACAAATAGAGTAAATTATGGTGAGGAATTCTGTATTGTAAAAGAGCATATTAAGTGAAGAATCGAACATTTTTTAATTTTAGCTTAAAGTTGTTTCTCCACTTGTTAAAGTTGTACTGTAGTTTTGTTTAGCATGGTACCTGTAGACCATGCCAAGGTCAGCTATCACATGTCTCCTAAATTTACTGGGTAATCAGGCAATGGAAATATTCTAGTGTTTATATACAATATTATCAGTAGGTACTGGCACCTACTTCCTTCCACCAGTCTTGCTGCATCCCAAATGTCCACTCCCTACCCTACCAAAGGGATGGTACCACTTTGATTAGAGTGGGTCAAGTGTATGCCAAACCCACTTGATGGGACTGAGAGCATTTCAAGAATACAATCATCCCCACTTTGATCATAGTGGCAGGCAAACCAGACAAAATGCCGAGAGTCCTATCTCTATGAAACCATCCCACCCATCGAACTCGCAGGCCAATTTTCAGCACGAGATAGTTCTGTGTTCCAGTATGGGAATACTGACACTCTTAGGAGTCCAAACTATCATAAGTAATCAAAATAGGACGAGAGGAATTTCGACAAACTGAGGAAAAAATTCCCCAGTTCGTGAGCCCTCTTACCCATCGCAATGCTTCATCACAGGAATAATATGCTGTACTGAAGCTCAATGACTTCATCACATCATTCTCTTGTTAAGAAGGACCTTTAACTTGCGCTCAGCTTGTTGACGGGAAGCAGAGAGTGCTGCTCGGAGGTCCACCACCAGGTGTTGGATAATTTTCCCTTCCGAGGGGGAGTTAACCTCCACCAGGTATTGAGCAACTTTCCCTTCCGAGGAAGGGTTATCCTCCACCAGCCACTGTTCAGCAATCTTCCCACTTGTGGGAAGAATTTCCGACAGCGGCAACAGAGGTTGGTTGCATTTCCTGTCTCTGGGAGACACTGTCTTTCCCTGTGTGGTTTCCCCCTTCAGGGTTTCCTCTGGCAGGAATTGGATTCGTCCATACCCCGCCCTTGTTCTTCAGAACTTGGCAACGAAGGAGCTAGGTGATTGCTTGCAGTTCCTACCCATCGCCGCCATGCCCTCCAATTACAAAACGAGCCTAGTTGCAACTTCCCGTTCGGGTCTTTGCAGCAAATGGTGACGACTGCCGACTGCTTGCAGTCGCGGCCTTTCCCATCGACGAGTCTCGTAGGCTCTAAGTCTTCGGAGTTATTGACGACATCATGCTTTTGGCCACAACAAAGCTCTAAAAGCTTTGCGAGGCCAGGTCATTCAGGACCTGTGCCTTATTGGTTTCCACCTCTTACGAGGGAGAAACTACTTGCAAGTTATAACTCTTCGGAGTTATCATATACACCATGCTTTTTGAGGAACAACAGAGGTCATGGAGCTTTGCGAGGCCAAGCCCTTCGGGAGTTGCCCCTCCAATTTTGATCTCTAACGAGGGAGGTCTTAGGTTCAGCACAACCTTTTCGTTCCTGTGGGGGCCTGAACCCGTAAGATAAATAGCCTGCTGCTAATATTATAACAACAACCAAACAACTGACAATTAGAACTCTAGCAATAACGCACGGCATAGGTTAAGTGCTTAGAATCTGTCATCAGTAATATCATTAGCTTGAAAAAAAGTTTAACCCTATTCACATAAGTAGAACATTATGGTATCATTATAGAAAAACATTGAAAAAGCTTTACTAATAAAGGAATGAAGTTTTACAAAGAAAAATCAATGAAAAATTACACAAAATATTGGCATCCTATTCCCCTGAAATGTTTATTTCACTTTTGTTTACATTTTAAAACTACACATTCGCTCCTGTTTGTAAAGTATTCTAAGTGCAATTCTGTGTTATCTTTTAGGGAAGATCAATACATTCTTCTATTGTAACTCGACTACGTAGATTGCCAAGACAAAAAAAGACACGTACGTGTCAATTATAAGGTCTGTAACCTGGGTAGGTTTGTGCCCTGGGAAGGGGGATCCAGAGGGGCATAATCCCAGCTAGGTCTGTGACCTGGGAAGGGGGATCCAGGGGGAAAGTTACATCTGAGACCTGGGAACTACTAGGTTAGGTTAGGTGTGTTTGTTAGGTTCCGAGGCCTTTTACGAATCTCGAAATTGTTAAATAATAAAAAAAAAAAATCCTGTTTTTACCCACCCAAAGTCCCAGATTCCCAACTGTGTCCGTCGAGAGGGGGTGGGGAGAAAGGTTTATTTGAGGTGGAAATAAAGTTCAAATTCGTTGAAAGGACAAAATTTACTGCATGAAAAGTTGGTTTTACTATTAGAAATGTTGTTCGTGCTATTCTATAACTTGACCCAAGAAAACAATAAAGGTTTAACCAAAATTTAGATAAATCAGTAAATGCACTCTAACACGTTACCCAAGAGTCCAAGAGCATAAATATTTGGTAAAGTCCAATATTTTAGGTAAATGTATACGTAGGTTAGGCTAGTTCATTTGCATAACAACAATTTTTGGGCACAAGCCATGGCGTCCTGATGGAAGGTTCCTTTTTGGTAGCTTCCTTGGGTATATAACTACTAAGATATTCCCAGAGAATTTAACCACAGGTTATCACAGAATTCTAACTTCTGGAGCGAGTATCCTAAAGGTTTCCCCTTAAGACATCGTATATCAACAGGGGACGCATGTATTAACGCGCCACATAGCTATCTGCACCTCATACAGAGTTAACACTTCGATATGGAGGGACAGAGAATAGCTGGGGAGCTGTTCCACAGCTAATCCCTTCCGTGGCTACTTTTGGTACTCGAGACGTAAACAAACGGGCGCCACCGCTAGATGACGCCACGTCCGTCCTCATCCTTTGTACAGTAGCTTGCCCTACTTAGACGGATTTTCCCTGTGCTATACTTATCGCTTTGCATCTTTATTATGTCGCTACCTTCGGCCTCGCCTTCTTCTGGAAAGTTGAGTACAAGGTTCCAGTATTGTTTAGTTAGGCTCTGACCGTAAAGTAAATATTACTTTCCGAGATAATTGTTGTTTTGTGGCAGAGCTGTGCCTCTACCGGCCCCGCCATTTTATGGCGTCGTTGTTGTTCTGCATGCCTTATTTAGTTAGCCACAACAACGCTTCCGGCCTCATTTACTAATTGATAACATTAGTTTATTTAGTCTTCATAGCTAGGAACTTTTATATCGTGTTTTGACGCTTTTATCGGTCATCGATTGACCTCATACCAGTTGGCTACTATAGCCCCCAGGCCAGAGTGCCTATATATCAGTGTTCATGCATGATTTTATTAGTGATCCTAGGCTAACTTATGAAGATAGTGGCATTATTTTACAATACTATTGACTGTGATGCAAGTGTTTTCGCCTTCAGGGACCATATAGGGGATAGGTTAGTTAGTGTACCTTCCTAACCTAACCTACAGGTAGGACCCCTATATGCTTCCTTCATCCCCCTGCCCTTGGCATTCCCTCTGCGTAGCCTTGCTTCCCTTACCATGTAAAGGGATCAAGCTCCTACCAGAGTATATTATCGCCTCTCAGTCCTCCCTAAGGGAATGAACCCCCCTTAGGGTTGCGCCTGAGAGTGAGGAACGGCTAGCCCTTCCTCTATGGCTAGGACTAAGTCTATGACTGTCCTGCGATAGCGATATGTCTTCTATCCTTCCTAGTTCAGGGCGTTCAGCCCTGCTCTAGGTTAGGTTTTGGAAGGGTAATTCTGTTCCTTGCTGAAACTGTACCCATGCACCGTTTCAGTCAGGCTGCCTTACCTTAGGTTAGGGAGTGTCCTCCCTTCCTTAGTGGCCGCCCTGGTACAGAACCCCTTTCATGGAAGACTCTTCTCTTCTCCCCTCCCCACCTATCGCTGGTATAGCCTAGCCTATACTTAGGTTTGTCTATACCCATCTGTCCCCTGTCCTACAACTCCTCCTTAGGGTGGAGTGATAGGGCTACCTTGAGCTTCTGTGTGCAGTCCGCTCTGGTACTTATACCCTTCATAGTGTCCTATGGGGTTAGCCACTGGATGTGTTCTGTGTACAGGGGTCTCCCCCTCTTTGGGTGTCCCCTAGCCCTCCCTTGGGCTACCCTAGCTCCCGGTCCTCTGCGGCCCCTGCTTCTGGGTGATAGAGCCAGCCTCTATCATGGGTACACCCTCTCAGGGGGGGGGGGATGTCTGGGAGTCCATGGCTGGACTTCTTACATCCCTCCCTCTGTCTCTTTCACTATCCGGGTGCCGGTCCCTTGCCGCCTCCACTGTCGGCGATACCCACCTCCTACCTTGGTGACTCTCCCCATACCCCCATGGCCGCCAGTCCTCCGTGTGCCGGGGGACTGCCGCCTGCCGCCGGCTTCCAGCCGATGGCTCTTCCCCTCCCTCATAGCTTGGCCGTCCGCCCGCCGGCCGGCCCCCGGAGTGCCGGCATCCGCTGCCGGCAGTCCGGTTCTGCTATAACCATCCTTGTTCCTGTCACCAATCCGGCAACCTCCGGCTGCCGAAGCCGCCGCTCCCCGCCGGCGTGCCGCCGCTGTGCCGGCGGCCGCCACCCTGGTATTACTCTTGACTTCTATATTGTCTTCCTTAATGCCAGAAACTCTGCTGGAGCGGCCTCCGGCGTGCCAGAGGTCTGCCGGAGCCTTCCGGAGGCGTCAAGGCGACTTGCACCCCCTTCTACTAGCTATCATCTGATGTTGATAACCCTACATCGCAACCAGATGGTTTGATTACATAATGGATAGGTATTGCCTTACCGTTCCATTAGTAACCATGCTGTCTTCTTGCATATCACAGATTTCCAGCATGTTACGTGTATCTTAGCACGGCCGGTTGCCGGAAACCGTTACCCTATGGAATCTTCTACGTTCCATATCCTTGGGTCTGAGTGGCCTCAGTCCCAGTTCTATATCCTTGGCAATCCCTCTAGAAATTCCCACTGCCTACACGGCATGCTATGTGGAATTCTGCCCTGTGTCCTCGGTCACAACAAATTGCCTACGGATAAGGTTACGGTAACCGGCCGGGCGGGTTACACGGAGGATGTGTCTATCTCCTTCTTTTCCGCCCACTCTCTGAACGTCACAGTATTTCTACCACTGAATATTAGGTTAAAGATTAATCACTTAATACTTAACCTTAAAATAGAAGTCATCCTTATGACTCTCCCGTACTCATGTCCTCTTTCTCTTACAGGAGGAGTACGTGAAGTACGACCATGGCTTCTGTGGAGTGAAGCGCCCGCACTTTTATGGGCACACGGCGTGTAGGACTCACGCCCCTTGTGCAAACAAAAAAGGTGATCTGAAGTCTGGGACCCACTGAACTGTACGGTCTACCAGGAACGCCTGGTTGAGGCGTTCAATAACCCTCCCTCAGCGGAGGTTAGGGACGCTTCTCGAGAGAAGCTACGCAAATGGGTGCGTGGCTTCCAGAAGAACGCCACTGAACCGTACCTTGCTACCGAAGACTTGAGGGCCTTACTGTTCCCAAAGGCATCCCCAGACTCTGTGGTCCCCAAGGATCAGATCCCCACCGTCCAGATCACGGTGGAACCCGATGTTGTCATGGCTCAGTCCATGCACGAGTGTCGCCTGGATACCGACAACGCGGAATGTATGTCGGAAGTGTCGGAGACAACGGAGAGGAACCTCATGGCCGAAGAATTGGACTATGAGTAGGACCAAGTGGATTACGCTGGGTCGGAGCAAGAGGTCGCTCCGCCTTCCACCACCACCCCAACTCCTACACCGACGGAAGTATCACTCCCGTCTACCTCTGCCACCCCGGACCCCATCCCAACCAACGCCCAGGAGATGTTTCGGACGCTCGAAGCCATCATGGACAAGAAACTCCGTGAGACACACGAATACATCAGGACCATGGGAAGTTCCAAGGAGCCGAAAAGGAATTCGGTTAAGGACCTCCCTGCATGCTCGCACGCCAACCCCTGGAGGTATGCCGAGCATATGCCGATCGCAACGGGCAGGATCTTCATCAGTGAGAAGGTCGGCTCGGTTGTCCTGGAAGAAGTGGAATTCTTCCCAAGTTTTGAGGCCTACCCGGACTGTTACGTCCGGCTTCGATCCAAACCTGCCTCTAAAGAAGAGACCGAACCTAAGGAGGTGATAGTGTTCGATCTTCCGAAGGCCCAGGCTATGATGGCCAACACCCTTATAAGTAGGGGTTTTACCTGCTCAAGGCTTCCGGCATTGAGCAAGAAGCACCCTACCTACGTCGCACCTGATGATGCGATCCTCCCCTTCGTGGAAAAGGCCTTCGCAGCGGTACACAGGGCAGTGGAAGAAGGGAAACCTTTCCCTGCACTGGAGGAGTGCAGACCCTTCTCCCTGGTCACTCCCCCCGATGCTCGACACTGGAAGGAGGTCCAACATACCTTCATGGTGGGAAAACTACATCCTGACGTTGCTGGACGTCATTTTAACGGAGACCTCCCGAAACTTAATAACCACCTCCTTCGTCGGGAACAAGATACGAAAGAAAGACTTGCCGCATCCATGTCCCTCCAGGTCCAGCTTGACGTCATGGCCGGTGACACTAGAGTCCCCGACCACTACATGGTGCTCGCCAAGACGCATCTGGCGACTGTAGTCAAGGACTTACACAGCTTCATGAAGGCTCGGAGAGCCTGTTGTGAATCAGTGCCACAGTGAGACACGAACCCCGGAGGCTGATTTCCTCCAACATCTGGGGTAAGCACCTCTTTCCCTCTGGTCTAGTGAAAGAGATTATCGACAAGGCCGCCACGGAGAACAGGAACCTTCTTCACAAGTGGGGCATGTCGAAGAAAAGGAAATCCTCTCAGGACGACGGCCCTCAACCTAAGAGGAGATCCTCCAAGCCGAAACCCCAACAACGTCAACAGAGATGGCTGTTTCCGGGACCCGCTACTCCCCAAATGGCTGCTCAGCCACAACAGACCTTTCAGCTGGTCACCCAACCGGTCTTGCCCCAATCACCGGTTTTCACCCCTGCCTTTGAGCAACAGACGACTACCTTTCGTCCCAAAGGTTGAGGCTCAAGCAGAGGTGCAGGCAAGAGACGCATCTCGCCGTCCCTCCAGAGGCAGAGGAGGAAAGGGAGCTAGCGGCCGAGGTACACCCTCGGGACACCAGAAGCAATGAAGTGCTTCCAGTGGGAGGAAGACTCCGCCAATTCCAGGATCGTCGGACCTTCGATCCCTGGGCACACAGCATCGTCGACAAGGGTCTAGGCTGGAGTTGGACTCAACCACCCCCAACCTTCCAGCAATTCTTCCAACAATCTCCCCCCCCCTTCTGGAAGAATATGTCCTGGATCTCTTGAACAAGAAGGTGATTAGGAGGGTAAAGTCAACCAGGTTCCAAGGGAGACTGTTTTACGTCCCCAAGAAGGACTTTGACAAGGTCAGAGTCATTCTAGACTTATCCCCCCTCAACAAGTTCATAGCAAACAACAAGTTCAAGATGTTGACTCTTCATCAGATAAGGACCCCTCTGCCTCAGGGTTCCTACACGGTCTCCATAGACCTGGCGGATGCCTATTGGTACATTCCAATGAACCACCACGCTTCCTCCTACCTAGGATTTCGACTCCAAAAGGAAAAGCTACGCCTTCAGGGCCATGCCCTTCGGCCTCAAAGTGGCCCCTCGGATCTTCACAAAGCTGGCAGATGCCATTGTTTAACAGCTGCGCCTCCGAGACGTCCAGGTGATGGCCTACCTCGACGACTGGCTAGCTTGGGCTCCATCGCCCGAGGATTGTTTAAAATCCTGCAACAAAGTCACCCAGTTCCTAGAACACCTGGGATTCAAGATAAACGCGAAGAAATCTCGCCTCTCTCCAGCTCAAAGGTTCCAATGTCTAAGAACCCAGTGGAACCTTCAGTCACACCGCCTTTCCATCCCCCAGAAGAAAAGGAAGGAAATAGCAGGGTTTGTCAAGCGACTGCTGAAATCCAAATGGATCTCAAGACGTCAGCAGGAACGAGTTCTAGGCTCCCTACAGTTCGCCTCAGTGACAAACCCAGTGCTACGTGCACAGCTAAAGGATGCCGCGGGAGTCTGGAGACGTTCCGCATCCATCGCTCGAAGAGACCTCAAGAGACGGCTCCCAAACAGACTTCGGCTGCTCCTCAAGCCGTAGTCGGAAGCAAAGGCCCTGAAAAGGTCCATTCCTCTTTAACACCCACCTCCATCACTCAACATCCACACGGATGCTTCGCTGGAGAGTTGGGGAGGTCACTCCCACCAAAAATAGGCTCAAGGCACATGGTCTCCCCTATTCAAGACGTTTCACATCAACATCTTGGAGGCCACGGCGGTCCTTCTAACACTGAAGAAACTCTCCCCGCCTCCCTCGATCCATAGTCGTCTATCCCTAGACAACTTGGTGGTAGTTTGATGTCTCAATCGCCAAGGCTCAAGATCGCCCCAGATAATCAGGTGCTTCTGACAATCTTCCGTCTGGCAGAGAAGAAGAAATGGCACCTGTCTGCAGTTCACCTACAAGGATCCCGCAACGTGACGGCGGACGCTCTATCCCGGACAAGTCCGATAGAGTCGGAATGGTCTCTAGACGCAAGATCATTCTCCTTCATCTCTCACCAAGTCCCAGAACTTCAGACCGATCTCTTCGCAACGAGCGACAATAATCAACTTCCTCGATATGTAGCCCCGTCCGAGGACCCCAAGGCAGAGGCAGTGGTCGCCATGTCACTGGACTGGAACAGATGGTCCAAGATCTACCTGTTCCCTCCCACCAACCTTCTGCTGAAAGTCCTCTCCAAGCTGAGAACCTTCAAAGGGACAGCGGCCCTAGTGGCTCCCAAGTGGCCCCGGAGCAATTGGTACCCCCTGGTCCTAGAGCTGCAGCCCACGCTGATCCCTCTCCCGGGCCCAGTACTCTCCCAGCAAGTACAGAAGTCGACTGTCTTCGCTTCATCATCGAAAATCAAGGACCTTCATCTCATGATTTTCTCTCCCTAGCCGCGAAGAAAAGGTTTGGGATTTTGAAGAAAAGTCTAGATTTCCCCGAGGAATACAAGACCGAATCCACACGACGGCAATACGAATCATCCTGGAGAAAATGGGTCTCATTCGTCAAGGCAAAAATCCTACGGAAATCACCATTGATTTTTGCATGTCCTTCTTTATTCACCTTCATGGACAGGGCTTGGCAGCCAACACGATTTCTCCTTGCAAATCAGCCTTGACTAGACCACTAATGTATGCCTCCAACTTGGACAATGATTCATGTCCTCTCAAGGATCTGACTCAGAAAGTTATCTTTCTCTTTGCTCTTGCTTCAGGAGCCCGAGTCAGCGAAATAGTGGCATTATCAAGGGACGAGGGCCACATCCTGTTTACAGATTCAGGTGACCTTACCCTCTTCCCGGATCCGACGTTTCTCGCCAAAAAACGAATTACCCACCAAAAGATGGGGCCCTTGGAGAATATGCCCCCTGAAAGAGGATGCCTCTCTATGTCCAGTAGAGAGCCTCAAGGTCTATCTTCATAGAACTTCGGACTTTGGTGGAGGCCAACTCTTAAAAGGAGAAACTTCGGACAGCGACCTGTCACTGTAACAACTAAGAGCGAAAATCACCTACTTCATTCGCAGAGCGGATCCTGACAGTTCACCCGCCGGTCACGATCCTAGAAAAGTTGCATCGTCTCTGAATTTCTTTCAGAGTATGGATTTCGAAAGTCTTAAGAGTTTCACAGGCTGGAAATCCTCGCGTGTTTTCTTCAAACATTATGCGAAACAAGTGCACGAAGTCAAACAATTGTGGTAGCCGCAGGTAGTGTTATGAAACCTGCACCTAACTCTGCATAGAACAGTGAGTTACTTGGGACTCTAACTCCTCGGGTGCCTATGTTGACCCTCGCGTGATACGTAGTGCTTTTAAAAAACACTTAGTGCTTTTTCATAGACTGTTCTTCTCCCAGGTGAAATGTCATAGTCGTCAAATGAGTGCCGCATGCCTAGAGCATGATGTGTTTTATTTTAATAGACTGACGTTCCTTTGGAACGAGTGCCTACTAATAGTTTGAAATTCCATTTCAGATTCAAGAGCAAGTCTTTCATGACTATGTACATTATAATTTATTGTAAATAACCTTTACAATTTTATTGCATTTCCTTAACATGTTCTGCAATGGTGAAATAAAATTTCTATTTTATTACTTGTGCGTCTCAATCCGCTCCTACTTATACTATGAAATACATGACTGTCATAGTTTTATTATCCCCTTCCTCTTATGTCGATGAAGATGACTAAGGGTTCAACCCTTATCATATACTCACTTCTGCAATGTAATATTCCTACTCGAATACTTACTTACATCATACCTTAGAGACCAGACGACTCTATTCACATACAGTGCCTAACCACCACTTGTCTGCCTTTGTGAATGTTCCTATATGAATGCCAATCATTCAGTCTTGTCTCCGAGTTCTTCATGTTCTCCCAGCAAGGTGAATAGCCCTTCGATGACCACTTTGATCTTCGGCATGGTCCGTTGGGACTTCGCTGCCAGGGGGGGCAGGAAGTTTCTTCCCATCGGTTCTCTTATTGAGGTTACTATGCTTATCCTGTGAAAGCCCTAGGCACTTCCACCACAAGGGGAAAATCTACCACGATACATTGATTCTCTGGTACTCTTCCATCAGGACGCCATGGCTTGAGCCCAAAAAACGGATTTTGAGCGAAGCGAAAAATCTATTTTTGGGTGAGATAGCCATGGCGTCCTGATGGACCCTCCCTGCTACTTCATTCAGTTTGTCAGGTCCCACCCTGCGCTGCTGTATCATGGTGATCGGCAAGCAACTGACTTCAGGATGAGGACGGACGTGGCGTCATCTAGCGGTGGCTCCCGTTTGTTTACGTCTCGAGTACCAAAAGTAGCCACGGAAGGGATTAGCTGTGGAACAGCTCCCCAGCTATTCTCTGTCCCTCCATATCGAAGTGTTAACTCTGTATGAGGTGCAGATAGCTATGTGGCGCGTTAATACATGCGTCCCCTGTTGATATACGATGTCTTAAGGGGAAACCTTTAGGATACTCGCTCCAGAAGTTAGAATTCTGTGATAACCTGTGGTTAAATTCTCTGGGAATATCTTAGTAGTTATATACCCAAGGAAGCTACCAAAAAGGAACCTTCCATCAGGACGCCATGGCTATCTCACCCAAAAATAGATTTTTCGCTTCGCTCAAAATCCGTTATCTAGGTCTACTAATCAGATCCTCACCAATTTGTGGTGGCCTAAACCTTTAAGATAAATAGTGAACAAGGCTGGACTACACAAGATCCTGCATAGGTTAGGCAAACTAGAAGGCTAGTAAAACTATAACAAAAACTGAACAAATGATACTTAGAACTCGTAGCATTAACACATGACAGGCTAACAGCTTAGAATCCGGCATGTGGTTCATACCATATAATATATAAAACAATTTCTTACAGCTTACCTGTATCTTAAATAGTTCTTGTAACAACATTTTGAGGTTATAAGGTAAAGGTAGGAATTGATATACGGGCCATAAACACAGCACAGTTAATATGTACTCAAGAACTTCAGGGCAGGGGTTCGCTTAAACTCCAAGGATACCTGACACAATCTCCAGAAATCATTTGTTGGTGCAAGAGCTCTTGGCAAGAGACAACTTCATTGTTTTATATATATATATATATATATATATATATATATATATATATATATATATATATATATATATATATATATATATATATATATATAATGTAGGTGTAAAATGAAGTCTTAAATAGAAGACAAAACCTGCTCGGTTAAACATACTGTGGTATTTTTTATTTTTCCTCTTGAAAAATTTATACTACAAATATATATATATATATATATATATATATATATATATATATATATATATATATATATATATATATATATATATATATATACATATATATATATATATATATATATATGGATTTTATATGTATGTATGGATATAATATACTGTATGTACCACCTCATCTTCAAACACCTGTCTTTCATCATACACCGATAATGAGAAAAGACAGAGAATGACAAATTTAAATGCTTATGAGATTGAGTATTAAGTCTAAGATATTTCCGATCCGAGGCAAGAAAACCGTTAATACGAAAGAGACAGTGTAATATAATTCAGGTCAACTTAAGATCCTTTTTGGAGGACCACTTTCACTTTAGTTTTGCCCCATAATAGAAAGTGCTATGATGGCGTTCGACAAGTAATGCGCCTCTCTAGGTATAGGCTTCTATACGCACGGATTTCAAGTCTTCCTCTGATATAATAACCTTGAAGAATGTAGCCACACCTATTTTTATTTATTGTTTCACATATACGTGCATTACACACACTTTATATATATATATATATATATATATATATATATATATATATATATATATATATATATATATATATATATATATATATATATATATATGTGTGTGTGTGTGTGTGTGTGTGTGTGCACAATAGCTTGTTAGTTTAGAAAGAGAGGAAGATAATCAAATGGTTAAGAATAAACATACATAAACGTGGATAAGTTTTGTTCACTACTTACAATAAATTATACCCTACTTCCCTTTACAAATATAATTCCCATAATTTACATCGAGAGAGAGAGAGAGAGAGAGAGAGAGAGAGAGAGAGAGAGAGAGAGAGAGAGAGAGAGATGACCCCTGAATGTGAGCAAAGGTACTCTCCCAAAGCGAACGAACCTGGTCAGAGAGTCGCAGATGCGGTTTTGGAAAAGGAAAGCGAATGATTCCATAAGGGGAGGTACAAGAAAAAAAAGTTGTGAAGAATTTAGAGTAAATGCTAGTGATCCCTTCAGGGCGTTCTAGCCCAAGCCAGACTTGGAGGGAGGAGACGCAACCGGCGTGGAACGTAGGAAGTGGGGGGGGAGAGAAAGGTATTATATAGGCCTTAGAGGTGAGGGAGGGGCGGGGGGGAGGGGGAGGTGATTGCTATTTTCTTTGTTAATTAATGTTTGGAATGAGTTCAATGAGTTGAGTGAGTTCAGTTTTAGATATAGATTTATTCAACTCACTCTAACGACCATAAATAGGCCTATCTCCTTAGGGTGGCGATAACTAGGCCAGTTTCTGGTTCCTTACTGCGTTTGCATTTAGGATTTTCTAACTCCTACTTCTAAAGAGGATTCCTGACATGAAATTATCCCTTAATTTAAAATAAAAAAAATGCTGACCTAATATACGAGTTACCTATATTTTTTTTCTCCAGATTAAGATCTGCTTTTCTTTCTCTACCAAGATAATTCAAAATATATTCCAGGCATTGTCATTGAAAAAGAGTTGGACCAGATCTAACTTTATCCTAATGACTTCCTAAGTCTGTTCGTCTGCATTCGAGGTCTGTAAAACACCTGGATCGCAAGTCTATATTATAATACATGAACACCTGTTGACAGTGACAGGCGTATGACTTTGATTTCTAAGCCCTAGGCTTATGTCCATTTCCAGTGTTTTTTTTTTTTTTTTTTTTTTTTTTTTTTTTTTTTTTTTTTTTTTTTTTTTTTTTTTTTTTTCCAAGAACTCGGCTGTTCTTTTTTCGCTCGGCAAGCCTAACGTTTCTTGGTTTCTAAGCCTAGGGCTTTTGTGAGTTTCAAGACCATGGTAATTTTTTTTTGTTTTTTGGCCCATAAAGCCATATAATTTGCCTTTCTTGTCACGATGTAATTTGATTGTGGCATTTCTTGTTGACAAAATGCTAGACTTTCTCGCTGACATTTGTTGATAGGATAACATCCTGTTAAAATTAAGGAAAGCTTGTCTAAATATTCCTTTAGCTTCTAATTTCTAGTGAATTTATATAAATCTGCAACAACAGTTATCGAAGGTACACATTCACTAATAGCACTAAATTGTTCCTTCTCTCTCTCTCTCTCTCTCTCTCTCTCTCTCTCTCTCTCTCTCTCTCTCTCTCTCTCTCTCTCTCTCTCTCACATTCTTCTTCCACCTGCTATCCACGTATCTTGCATTTCATGCGAAATACGGCTCACTTTTAACATAGCGGTCCTGCCAATCCTTTTAAGGTGATGTTGGGATTTTAAAACATACGGTTGGAACGCTCTATACCATATTTGTATCTAGCAAGGGAATTGCACACACACACACACACACACACACACACACACACACACACACATATATATATATATATATATATATATATATATATATATATATATATATATATATATATATATATATATATATATATATATATATATATATATATTAGTAATATGAATAACAAAAATATTTAAACCAATCTTCCACGGATTTTTTGTACCCTACGCCAAATTGTATATTAAAAAAATGCACATTATATCTGTACTATTCCTAGCTATGTAGATGGGCCCATTCTTTTTCATATGTATATTGAACTTTGTCGCATTTGATACCGCATGGTCCAAAAAGGAACTTAAAAAATCTGCAAATAAGCAAAATTAGATTAGAAAATATAAAATATTCAAAGAAAGTTGGAGTGACAATTTGGATATGTTATAACAGATATATATATATATATATATATATATATATATATATATATATATATATATATATATATATATATATATATATATATATATATATATATATATATATTTATATATATATATATATATATATATATATATATATATATATATATATACATATATATATATATATATATATATATATACACACAGAGAGAGAGAGAGAGAGAGAGAGAGAGAGAGAGAGAGAGAGAGAGAGAGAGAGAGAGAGTAGGCTACCTATACGCATCGCTACCTTCTCTTGCTATCAAATCAGCCTTACATTATATGAACAGACTTCTTTATCAATATAAGAAGCTTAAAAATTTTTGTAATTTTCTTTGCATTATAGAACAAGATAAATAAATATCTTATTTAATTAAAAGATTTTGAGTAGGAACTATTTGAACAAAATCATTTTAAGCTGAGAAATTTAGGCCGATTTGAAACAGCAACGCATAAATC
Organism: Palaemon carinicauda; assembly: GCF_036898095.1. Classification (NCBI taxonomy): domain Eukaryota; kingdom Metazoa; phylum Arthropoda; class Malacostraca; order Decapoda; family Palaemonidae; genus Palaemon; species Palaemon carinicauda. The sequence continues at coordinate 158,776,732 of NC_090734.1, forward strand.
CACAGGAACTCTCTAATCAGATGTAAAGGGCTGGCGGGAATTATATACTGCGTTTTGATTGGCTACTGAGAAATTCCAGTTCTGATTGGATGCTTTCTTTCTGTTACTATGGAAACCAATATGTACGTAACTAATAAGTGATATACGAAGACTAATAAGTGATATACGAAGGTGCAGGAGGAGGAAAATAATGAAAAACTATAATATATAGAAATACAAAACAGATTAAATTTAGACTTTGCCTCGAAATAAAGATGTTTTAATAAAATAATTATATTCTCTAATTGGAAATTCAATTAATTTACGCAATCATTATGAAAGACTAATTTCCTTACTCGTTTAAAATGGGAGTTGACTAACTTCACGAGTCGTAAAGAAAAAGCTCCTTTAGCTAGAGCGTTTAAAAAAAAAAAAAAAAAAGTCTCCTGAAATTCGAACTTTTTGCCCAACAGCATCTCATAAATCAGAAGAACCCTCTCGCCTTATGCTGTTCGCGCGGGAAATACCTGTCCTCTCATTGGCTAATTCTTCCTCTACTGTGATTGGTGGTTGTATGTGACGTCACACAATTGCTTTCTATGAATGAATACAACCGAGTAAGGGTATAATACCTATATTAATAAAAACTAAATCGAGGAGTTAAAATAAAAACGATAATGAAAACATACTTAAAATTGTAATGAATTAATTAGAAAATAGATAATAGATCTCATTACACAGTGTAACGTAAGTAAATATAAGTTTTTATGAGGAATAACTAACTTGGTTTTGGCTACGATGTGACGTGTGTCTTGAGATGTAGTAGACGAAGACAACGGCCAATCACAGCTAAGGATGATGTAGCCAATTAGAAGACAGAAATTTCCCGCCCCCGTGAGAGTTCCTTAGGGTCTATGGTGGTTTAAGATATTCAATTTTCTTGTTTTTAAGAGAAACTGAGTTTATTTTCTGTACATTAAACATGGAGAATCATATATTAACTGCTAGGCTAATACATTTTCTTTTTAGATAGACCGTTCAAATTATCTTTAAGGTTTTATATAAATAACATACTATGACGTCATGAACATACTATGACGTCATACTGTGTGGGATGATTTCTCTCGGCTGTTGTAAGACATAAACAGGCTAATAATCAACATTTGGCATATTAATAGATACTACTATCACACTGTAATAGAAAAAAGAGACCATTCTAGACTTTAATTTGAATAATATTACATTTCAACTATAATGTCATCAAATTGATGACGTAAGAACTACGATGTCAGTACCCTTTCTTCACGTGATTGTTGCCACACGACACCAGATGACGAAACATTAATAAAGTCTTCCATTGATTATATAATAATTATCAATTAACTTTGTCTCTTTCTGTCATTATGAGGAGCAGTAAGATATTCTTAGTAATTCAAACCAAGAATAGAAAGAACAGTGAAACAATTGTATGTGGTTCTAGCAAACTTAATGTTCTTCATACTGTATTTACGAATTTCAGCTATTATCAATGCAAACGAGAACTTCCATTATTACGAGAACAATATCTGTCATTCCTTGGAAGTTATGATTATCACTTTAACTACATTTGTATTATCTATATTTTGACGTTAATTACTTCCTTGTCTCACGAGATTTGAATTATTTGGCCAATTACGAGAACAATTTCTGTCATTCGGAAATTATCAAATTATATTGATGATTATTATCACTTTAACTAGATTTCTGTTATCTATAGGTTAGTTAAAGCGTTTAGATGAAATTTCTCACGAGATTTGAACTATTTGGCCAACAGCAGCCCATAAGTCAGAGGAACCCTCTCATCTTACGCTATTCGCGCGGGAAATATCTGTTCTCTCATTGGCTAATTCTTCCTCTGCTGTGATTGGGGGTTGCATGTGACGTCACACACTAGCTTTCATTGGATGAATACAATCAAGAAAGGGTAGAATACCTATATAAATCAAAACTATAGCAAAGAATTTAAATAATAATTTTGATGAAAAAATATTTGAAATTGTAATTAATTACATGTAAAATAGATAACAGATCTCATTACAAGGTGTAACGTAAATGAATATACATTTTTCGGAGGTATAACTAACTGAGTTTTGGCTACAATGCGTCGTGTGTATAGTAAAGGAAAGCAACTACAGTATGGTGGTCTAGGGTGTTCGGAATCATTTTTGTTTTAAAGGGAAATTAAAGTTTATTTTCTGTAAAATGAATACGGATAATCATTTATAAATTGTTATAATACTATATTTGCTAACTGGATAAACAGATCAAATTATTCTTAAGTCTTTTATTTGAAAAACGTACTGTGACGTCACAACGAGTAGGATGAATCCTCTAGGGTTGGTGTAAGCCATCTGTAGACTATCAACATTTGACATATAAATAGATACTGCTACCATATTGAAATTAAATAAAAATAGACCCTTTTAGACTCTACTGTAATTCGAATACTGTTATATTTCAAGTGTAATGTCATCAAATCGATGACGTAAGAACTACGATATTCTTACAATGTTTTCCTCGAGATTGTTGCCATACGGCGCCAGATGACGAAACTTTAACCACGCTTTCCATCAATATAATTCTGAACCTTATACGTTTCCATTACTATTAGACTATTCCTATTAATTTAAACCAAAAATTAAAGCAATTTGACAAATGTATGTGCTTAAAGTCTAGCAATTCTGTTCTTCATACATCATTTTACCCTTTACATATATCATTGGTGTAGACAAGACCTTCCATTACTGCCAGATTAATTTCTACCATTCCTTAGAAACTGACAATTATATTGGAGGTTATTAATTTAATTAGAGTTGGTATCTATTCTGTAATAAATTCATTATAATTTTCATCAGTTACTTAATAAATCTGTCATTTAAAAGATAATTTAAGCTAGTAATAAATCTAAGTTATTTACCTGTTGTAATTCATTCATAAAACACGAATCTAGAAGGTAAGACTCCTAGCTAGGTTTAATATGTTTTTTTTTCTTTTATTAAAAAGCTTATAAACATTCAAGCAAGTGTTTTTATCCTAAAAAACACTTAAATCATAGATACATTAAAGGTAAATAATGTGAAATAAGGCAAGATTGTATTACGTAAGCAGCTACGTAGTAAACATAAGTAACCACCAATCAGAGGACAGAAAACTCTCGCCAAGGGTGAATTCCTTGGGTTTAGAGGTGGCTTGATATCCTGCATTTGACATGGAATTTTGAGGTTTAATCTGTATGAGTTAATTAATTAATGGCTGAAACAGCTGATATTAGCAATTTAAAGAACTAGAAATTTAGGAAAATCATTCACCAAATAGTCTTTTGCTTTTCTTTGCACGTATTTGAAACATACTTTCGCTGTCTTTCAGCGAATTCTTTTCACGCAACCGGTCACAGGTATGCATAAACTGCTTGCTCTGGCCATCAACTATCCCTAAGAGTTCTTGTAACTGAGCACGAAAATTTTTTCTATAGAAAAATTGTATAATGTTGTGTAATTCAGCTTTCAGAGTCCATAATAAGTCTAAATGTTTCAAAGGCCACCCATGAATGGCAAAGGCAAGGAACAGTGACATTGTTCTAGTTATACTCAATTTTTGTTATAATGAGGCGCATTTGCACTGACTCGCAGCGGTGCCCTTTTAGCTCGGAAAAGTTTCCTGCTCTCTGATTGGTTAGAATTATCTTGTCCAACCAATCAGCGATCAGAAAGCTTTTCCGAGCTAATAGGGCACCGCTGCGAGTCAGTGCAAATCTGCCTCGCTGAAAAAAAATTGACTATAGTAGGACAATGCCCAAGAGACTGACCATCTTACAAATGATACGCGCCTAAACCAGCTTTCCAGCCAAGCTAGGACCAAGGAGGGCCACGTAATGGCTGCTGACGATTCAGCAGGTAGGCATACAGGATCCTCCAATCCTTGCTCACAAGGATGATGGGGTTGCAGCGATCAAAGGAACTAACGAGTTTGAGCGGGACTCAAACCCCTTGTCTGGTAATCACCAGACATGGTCGCTACCACTAGGCCACCAAAAACCTTGCTCTGAAATAAACTGATTAATTAATTTTCTAAATATCTGAATACTAAAAACTCTATGAAACTCACCAGACATCGGGTTCTTAGGCTAGAAATATAAATTGCTTTCCGACTGGATGTTGTAAACATATGGAACTCTTGTTTTGATTCCTTGTCTTACAGCGGTTCTCTGAAACTCCTGTTTCGATTGGTTGACTTACAGCGGTTCTCTGAAACTCCTGTTTCGATTGGTTGACTTACAGCGGTTCTCTGAAACTCCTGTTTCGATTGGTTGACTTACAGCGGTTCTCTGAAACTCCTGTTTCGATTGGTTGACTTACAGCGGTTCTCTGAAACTCCTGTTTCGATTGGTTGACTTACAGCGGTTCTCTGAAACTCCTGTTTCGATTGGTTGACTTACAGCGGTTCTCTGAAACTCCTGTTTCGATTGGTTGACTTACAGCGGTTCTCTGAAACTCCTGTTTCGATTGGTTGACTTACAGCGGTTCTCTGAAACTCCTGTTTCGATTGGTTGACTTACAGCGGTTCTCTGAAACTCCTGTTTCGATTGGTTGACTTACAGCGGTTCTCTGGAACTCCTGTTTCGATTGGTTGACTTACAGCGGTTCTCTGGAACTCCTGTTTCGATTGGTTGACTTACAGCGGTTCTCTGGAACTCCTGTTTCGATTGGTTGACTTACAGCGGTTCTCTGAAACTCCTGTTTTGATTGGTTGACTTACAGCGGTTCTCTGGAACTCCTGTTTCGATTGGTTGACTTACAGCGGTTCTCTGAAACTCCTGTTTTGATTGGTTGACTTACAGCGGTTCTCTGAAACTCCTGTTTCGATTGGTTGACTTACAGCGGTTCTCTGAAACTCCTGTTTCGATTGGTTGACTTACAGCGGTTCTCTGAAACTCCTGTTTTGATTCCTTACCTTACAGCGGTTCTCTGAAACTCCTATTTCAATTGGTTGCCTTTGGCAACAGCGAGAGGTGTCCAGGGATGACGGACGGAAGAAGAAAAACGAACCATCTGGAAAATGAAAAATAAACTATTATACAAAATTGTATTATCATACACATTCTTGTATAATGAAAAAATGCGAGCATTATAGAAACTCAAGTTATGGTCTTTCTTAACTTTTAAATGAATTTAGTTATTATAGTGCTATTGACAACTTTATTTTGAATATTTTGAAATTCATTATACTGCCAATGACATTTCTATTGTGAATATTTTATTTCTTATTTAAACAGGATATAATTGAGGAATAATTTTTAAAGCAAATGATCTTTATTACAAGAGAAACATATGGTAATTAGTTCGTATATGTTATTACTGAGATATTTTCTCTAAGTGAACAATTTCAATATAAGTCCTCCAAAATTTGACCCTTCCAATTTAAATTCATAATAGAAACCAATGACCTAACATTTTAAATTTGAATTCATAAAATCAGTCAATGACCAGAAGACTTTTTAAAAGTTGAATTCATATTAGCAGCCAATACTTAACCCTTTCAATTTGAATTCATAATGGGAGCCAATCACCTGACCTTTAAAATCTTAATTCATAATAGTAGCCGATGACCTAACATTTTAAATTTGAATTCATAAAATCTGTCAATGACCAGAAGACTTTTTAGAAGTAAAATTCATAATAGCAGCCAATACTTAACTCTTTCAATTTGAATTCATAATGGGAGCCAATCACCTGACCTTTAAAATAATAATTCATAATAGCAACCAATGACCTAACATTTTAAATTTGAATTCATAAAATCAGTCAATGACCAGAAGACTTTTTATAAGTTGAATTCATAATAGTAGCCAATACTTAACCCTTTCAATTTGAATTCATAATGGGACCCAGTCACCTGACCTTCCAATTTAAATTTATAATAGCAACCAATGACCTAACATTTTAAATTTGAATTCATAAAATCAGTCAATGACCAGATGACTTTTTTAAAAGCTGAATTCATAATAGCAGCCAATACTTAACCCTTTCAATTTGAATTTATAATTGGAGCCAATCACCTGACCTTTAAAATATTAATTCATAATAGCAACCAATGACCTAACATTTTAAATTTGAATTCATAAAATCAGTCAATGACCAGAAGACTTTTTAAAAGTTGAATTCATAATAGTAGCCAATCACCTGACCTTTAAAATATTAATTCATAATAGCAACCAATGACCTAACATTTTAAATTTGAATTCATAAAATCAGTCAATGACCAGAAGACTTTTTAAAAGTTGAATTCATAATAGTAGCCAATCACCTGACCTTTAAAATATTAATTCATAATAGCAACCAATGACCTAACATTTTAAATTTGAATTCATAAAATCAGTCAATGACCAGAAGACTTTTTAAAAGTTGAATACATAATAGTAGCCAATCACCTGACCTTTAAAATAATAATTCATAGTAGCAACCAATGACCTAACATTTTAAATTTGAATTCATAAAATCAGTCAATGACCAGAAGACTTTTTAAAAGTTGAATTCATAATAGTAGCCAATCACCTGACCTTTAAAATCTTAATTCATAATAGCAACCAATGACCTAACATTTTAAATTTGAATTCATAAAATCAGTCAATGACCAGAAGACTTTTTAAAAGTTGAATTCATAATAGTAGCCAATCACCTGACCTTTAAAATCTTAATTCATAATAGCAACCAATGACCTAACATTTTAAATTTGAATTCATAAAATCAGTCAATGACCAGAAGACTTTTTAAAAGTTGAATTCATAATAGTAGCCAATCACCTGACCTTTAAAATATTAATTCATAATAGCAACCAATGACCTAACATTTTAAATTTGAATTCATAAAATCAGTCAATGACCAGAAGACTTTTTAAAAGTTGAATTCATAATAGTAGCCAATCACCTGACCTTTAAAATATTAATTCATAATAGCAACCAATGACCTAACATTTTAAATTTGAATTCATAAAATCAGTCA
>NC_090734.1:158788747-158798747 GCF_036898095.1 Palaemon carinicauda
AGCCAATATAGCCCCAGGACTTGTGCAGAAGAGCGTGCTACTTGAAACAGTATATAAGAGCACTAGGGACTAATATATACCCAAGTCTTTGGAAAGGAGTCTTGAGAAGGTAGAAGCCGATATAGCTCCAGGACTTGTGCAGAAGAGCGTGCTACTTGAAATTGCACATAGGAGCACTAGGGACCATTATATACCCAAGTCTTTGGAAAGGAATCTTGAGAAGGTAGGAGCCGATATAGCCCCAGGACTTGTGCAGAAGAGCGTGCTACTTGAAATTGCACATAGGAGCAATAGGGACTATTATATACCCAAGTCTTTGGAAAGGAATCTTGAGAAGGTAGTAGCCGATATAGCCCCAGGACTTGTGCAGAAGAGCGTGCTACTTGAAATTGCACATAGGAGCACTAGGGACCATTATATACCCAAGTCTTTGGAAAGGAATCTTGAGAAGGTAGGAGCCGATATAGCCCCAAGACTTGTGCAGAAGAGCTTGCTACTTGAAATTGCACATAGGAGCACTAGGGACTATTATATACCCAAGTCTTTGGAAAGGAATCTTGAGAAGGGAGGAGCCGATATAGCCCCAGGACTTGTGCAGAACAGTGTGCTACTTGAAATAGCCAATAGTAGCACTAGGGACTATTATATACCCAAGTCTTTGGAAAGGAATCTTGAGACAGTAGAAGCCGATATAGCCCCAGGACTTGTGCAGAAGAGTGTGCTACTTGAAATTGCACATAGGAGCAATAGGGGCTATTATATACCCAAGTCTTTGGAAAGGAATCTTGAGAAGGTAGGAGCCGATATAGCCGCAGGACTTGTGCAGAACAGTGTGCTACTTGAAATAGCAAATAGGAGCACTAGGGACTATTATATACCCAAGTCTTTGGAAAGGAATCTTGAGACAGTAGAAGCCGATATAGCCCCAGGACTTGTGCAGAAGAGCGTGCTACTTGAAATTGCACATAGGAGCACTAGGGACTATTATATACCCAAGTCTTTGGAAACGAATCTTGAGAAGGGAGGAGCCGATATAGCCCCAGGACTTGTGCAGAACAGTGTGCTACCTGAAATAGCACATAGGAGCACTAGGGACTATTATATACCCAAGTCTTTGGAAAGGAATCTTGAGACAGTAGAAGCCGATATAGCCCCAGGACTTGTGCAGAAGAACGTGTTACTTGAAACAGCACATAGGAGCAATAGGGACTATTATATACCCAAGTCTTTGGAAAGGAATCTTGAGAAGGTAGGAGCCGATATAGCCACAGGACTTGTGCAGCAGAACGTGTTACTTGAACCAGAACATACAGTAAGGAAAGTTAAGGATTCCTAAGGAAGCTAGGATGTAACCCGGAACCTCACACTATACCACCAGTCTCTGTAGACTGTGATTGACCAAATACTACTACTACTACTACTACTACTAGTACTACTACTATTACTAGTACTACTACTACTACTAATCTAAACTGATATATAAACAGTCTAAAGTGACTTTTACTGGTGAGAATCTGACCTGACTTTTCATTATCCATAACAGCTGACTCATCAGAGTTACTACGCAAGAGACTCGTAAGTCATGACCTGAATTTCATCGTCAAAAATGTAAGATACGTTGAATCTCACAAGCCATAACCAAAAGCTGTTATTTTTCGTAACCAGCCGAGGACCAAGGGTACTCTATCCATGTACTATCTGTTTCCTTATTTCCTTCCCTCACTTGGGTGTTTTCCTTGTTGGAGCGCCTGGGGTTATAGTATCCTGCTTTTCCAACTACGGTTGTAGCTTAGCTAGTAATGCAGCTGCTACTACTACTACTACTACTACTACTACTACTACTACTACTAATAATAATAATAATAATAATAATAATAATTAGAAAAGTACTCTGAGAGAGTAAACCGCCAACACAGCAACTTATCTCGGTCGACCTTTTGCTCAACCTTGACCTTTGACCTAGGACTTTCAAAATTGAATCACTTCCACGTTTCAACATAATAAGTAATCCTTGTAAATTTCACTACTCTATGAGTAAAATTGTGGCCAGGAAGTTGTTCACAAACAAGCAAACGAACTAACAGGGTAAAAACATAACATCCTTCCCACTTCGTTGACGGAGGTAATAATAATAATAATAATAATAATAATAATAATAACAACAACAATGATAATAAAAATAACAACAACAACAATAATAATAATAATAATAATAATAATAATAATAATAATAATAATAATAATAATAATAATAATAATAATCCAGACTTCTAAAAAGCATAACTAGGGAAGATAATCCGAGACCCTTACCAACAGTTATCTAGGCTAACTAGCTCTAGCCTAACAAGCTAAGAGCTTGTTCGCTTTTATCTAAGCTGAGCCAACAAGCTAACCGAAAAAACCAGCTTTTAAGAGGCCAGCTGTATCTAGTCCCGGAAGTGAAGTAGCAAGTGCAGCTCATTTTTTTTTCTATTAGTTTTATGCCAATTATTCTGTCACCTCTGTTTTTATCTTATTTCTAGTTTTATTCACAATTGCATTTTCATTTGCAATTTAATTATCATGTTTTGCTTGAGGTAGCCTCTCCTTAAGAAAGTCAATTTGTTTGTTTATAATTTCTCAATTGAATCCTCGCTATGTTTCAGTGCATATTTTTTTTTTTATTTTGAGTACAATTCGATTATATAAAAAAAGTCTCCACTTTAAAATGGATGCCAAAATGGTTTTGCATTCCACTTTTTATTCCTACTCGTTTAGGACCTATCTTAGGTATTGATTACTATTGACAGAGAGAGAGAGAGAGAGAGAGAGAGAGAGAGAGAGAGAGAGAGAGAGAGAGAGAGAGAGAGAGTTATAAGGAGTTACAAGGATTTTGGGTGTCTCAAAGACTTTTTTAGTCCATCCGTGGAGACTCCATTTGCTCTTCGGTAGAACGATTTACTTTAAGCACTTAAGAGTTCTTATGATCTTGTCTCAACTTATTCTGGAACTCGTTTACCATATTACTGTTTACTACATCCGCTGGAAGAGAGAGAGAGAGAGAGAGAGAGAGAGAGAGAGAGAGAGAGAGAGAGAGAGAGAGAGAGTTACAAGGATTTTGGTTGTCTCAAAGACTTTTTTAGTCCATCCGTGGAGACTCCATTTGCTCTTTGGTAGAGCGATTTATTTTAAGCAATTAGGGAGTTCTTATGATCTTGTCTTAACTTATTCTTGAAGTCGTTTACCGTATTACTGTTTACTACATCCCCTGGAAGAGAGAGAGAGAGAGAGAGAGAGAGAGAGAGAGAGAGAGAGAGAGAGAGAGAGAGAAAGGTAACTTTGGCAAAACTACTATCTACATATCTTCTGCAGCCTGCCACTTGTTTGTGACTCAGCAAGTCGCGTTGGAAGAACGTCTTGAATCTATATCTTAACAAAAGTGTGGCCCTTTCTGGTTTCCAGTTCCTCAGTGTAATGAAACATTCCGTCTGCTCCTCCACCGATGTCCCCTGGGTATAAATACCCAAAGAGCAGTACGTGGAAAGATGGCTTTAAAAGCAGACTGATGATGGTAAGAAGTAAAGGGTACATTGACCGATGGAGTTGCAATGGTCTTGTTAAGAGAGAGAGAGAGAGAGAGAGAGAGAGAGAGAGAGAGAGAGAGAGAGAGAGATTTGATTTGATAAGTTTATTGCGTTCAATATTATACTTACATATAATGTATATACATGCCCACATATACAGCAGAGAGAGAGAGAGAGAGAGAGAGAGAGAGAGAGAGAGAGAGAGAGAGAGAGAGAGATTTGATTTGATTTAATAAATTCAATATCATACATACATACAATGTATATACATGCACACATACAGCAGAACACAAATGGCGCACCCCCTAACAGGAGAGAGAGAGAGAGAGAGAGAGAGAGAGAGAGAGAGAGAGAGAGAGAGAGAGAGAGAGAGAGAGAGAGAGAGAGAATTATCATTGTGTTAATATTTTATTTGTATATCGACTAGTATGAATACGAAGAATTAATACGCTTACTATCATACTCACATTGATGCCAACACCTGGGTTATACATTTATTATCTAAAATAACGTGGACGTATTCATTGAGATATATAAAATGGGTATATAGATAGATAGAGGTTTTTATTATTAATAAAAAAAAAAATAATAATTTGTCTATGCTTAGATTCTTACAAGCAAATTGGCAGAGAGAAATACATAGACAGAAGGAAAAATAAATGGATAGAGACATGAAGTTCTCCATGAATAGATCGATAGATGGAGTTTTTTTTTTTATTAAAAATTAAAAAATAATAATTTGTCTATTCTTGTATTCTTACAACCAAATTGGAAGAGAATAATTGATAGACAGACGGATGAATAAATAGATAGAGAGAGAGAGAGCGAAGTTCTCCATGAAAAACTTCAGGCAATTTAAACAATTTAAAAAATGGGTAAAATAATTTCTTAATGTTTATATTCTTTACAAGAAAATTGACAGAGATAAATAGATAGACAGACGGATAAATAAGCAGATAGACAGTGAAGTTCTCAATGAAAAAACTTCAGACAATATGCACCATATTCCACAAAACTTCAGAAAGTTTTTCCATTTCCTTGAAAGATTTCACAACTCAATTTTATGAAGTGGAGAGAATTTTCTCAACTGAAACTGTGGACATGAAAGGGTTTTGAAATGAAAATAAAATGAAACGAGAATATGAAAACAGCAAATCATCTTTTACGAAACAGTGCCTGATAATTTGAATATTCGAGAGATGGAATTTTGGTAAAAAAAAAAAAAAAAAAGTTTCGGTTCAGTTTCATTATGCAGTTTGGGTTTTTTTTATTTATCTAATTCTGGTTTATTATATAAGAGTATATTTTTTTTTTATCATTTATTTATCTTTTAGATGAATTAAGTAAATAAATGGAAATGGAATGGTGTCGAGTATATGAGACTAAAAGATTACTTGAAATAATGAACATCATTTATGTGGAAAAGACACACACACACACACACACACACACATATATATATATATATATATATATATATATATGTGTGTGTGTGTGTGCGTGTGTATATACACACACACACACACACATATATATATATATATATATATATATATATATATATATATATATATATATATATGTGCGTGTGTGTATATACACACAAATATATATATATGTATGTATAAACACACACACACACACACACACATATATATATATATATATATATATATATATATATATATATATATATATATATATATATATATATATATATATATATATATATATATATACACATACATATAAAGAACCACAGGAAAAACAGAAAACATAGGATTAAGTCCTAACTACTTTCGTGATACGTCTTCAGATATACTCAGAAGAAATATCAAGAAACTAGTCAGGACTTAATCTTATATTTTCTATTTTCCTTTTCCGTGTTATTCTTTTGCATATGAGCATCAGATAGATAGATAGATATCAGGGGCCATTATTGTTCCAGTGATCAGAGAGGAGAGAAAAATGTCGTCGCATTTCCCCCAAACAAGAGTCTCCGAAGACACCAGGGATCTAATGTAAGCTCCAACATCATTCTTCCAGTGATCAGAGAGAAGAGAAAAATGTCGTCGCATTTTCCCCAAAACAAGAGTCTCCGAAGACACCAGGGATCTAATGTAAGCTCCAACAAGAGTCGAGGACCGCTCCCACCAACCTAGCCTCCAAAACCCACTCCCTATCCCTTCCAGCTCCTACCTTGTTCGGGAAACAATTCTCCAGTTACCGTCCACTTTGGGATTCCTGACATAGTTGGCGGGGCGAAGAGTGAAAGTGACTGTGTTTTCTTACTTCATGGAGGAGGTGCAGCCCGGGGTCAGGGGTGGGGGGGGGGGGGGGTGACTAATAGGTGGGGAGGGGAGCTTCCGAAAAAGGGCACCCGCCTCTCAAAGGTTTTGGTACTTTGAAAAAGACTGAATGAAGAGTTTTATTTTAAAGAGCTGATTCATTTGGAATTCACAGCAAGTGCTGTTTGGGAGGAGTTGCTGTGTATGCATATTTATTTCACGGTCACATATCTTCTCAAGGTGGATTAAACCGAGGGTAATTCTATATGGTGGAAACGACGAGTACCGTTGAATATATATATATATATATATATATATATATATATATATATATATATATATATATATATATATATATAAAATATATATATATATATATATATATATATATATATATATATATATATATACATATATATATATATATATATATATATATATATATATATATGTATATATATATATATATATATATATATATATATATATATATATATATATATATATATATATATATATCAACAATAACAAATGCAGCAGTTTCTAGTCCACTGCTGGACAAGGGGCTCTGAGACGTCAATTCCTGTCTAGGGCTTGGCCAGTTTTCCTCATCACGTTCACTAGTGGGGATTGATGATGGTGGGAGATTTTCGTCTGATCACTCACGGCGAACTAATCAAGTATGGGTGGTCCTGACTAGTACAGCTTTGCTGATCAGGGCGATATGAAAAACCCTTCACCGCATTAAAGTATCCCCACTCAGAAAGGGATTTATATATATATATATATATATATATATATATATATATATATTACAGTATATATATATATATATATATATATATATATACACAGTATATATATATATATATATATATATATATATATATATATATATATATATATATATATATATATATATATATATATGCAGAAGAACCACAGGGAAAATGAAAATACGAAATATACGCTTAAGTCCTGACTAGTTTCGTGATACTTCTTCTGTGGTTCTTCTGCATCTGAGCATCACGTTTTCCTGTGATTTTTACGCATATATATATATATATATATATATATATATATATATATATATATATATATATATATATATATATATATATATATATATATATATATGATTCCCAGAGAAAATGGCTTGAAGGCTTAAAGCCAGCCTGACACTTGCACGAATTTGTGGCACGGATTGTCACGACTTGAGTCGTGAACTGGCGTGAACTTGTCGTGAACTGGCGTAAAGTGTTCGTAAACCCGTCATGACATCGTGGCATGTCGTGACGAGAATTTTGCAATGTTCAAAATTTTGGTCACGGCAAAATTTCGTGACCGGGTCGTGAACTATGCACGAACTCGTCGTGAACTTGTCGGGACGATGCAGGAAATGCGCAAACTATGCGTTAACTCGTCGTGCCAGTTCATGTCAATGTGGACGGACAGGTCAGCTGTGATTCTGAGGTAATTTTTGTAGCCCCTTTGATCTTCCAGTTCGTGCCACAAAATGTCACGACTTGCCACGACAAATTCGTGGCAAAAAGTCGTGCAAGTGTCAGGGTACCCTGAGGATGAACTTACTGGATTCATGCCTTGCTTTATCCTGGCTACGACCAACTACAGTGACCTAACCACCGTATACCCCAAATCTACTAATTTGGTCTACAAGGCCACAAAGTATTTATATCTTTATGGGCCCACTCGTGCATCCCCCACTGCCTTGAGATTGATCTTAAGTTTTTATAGTTTATATAGGAAATATTTATTTTAATGTTACTGTTCTTAAAATAATTTATTTTTCCCTTTTTCCTTTCGTCACTGGGCTATTTTTCCTGTTGGGGACCCTGGGCTTATAGCATGCTGCTTTTCCAAATAGGGATGTGGCTTAGCAAGTAATAATAATAATAATAATAATAATAATAATAATAATAATAGTTAGGATATTGCTGTAGAAAAGAGGAACCACTGAATCTTGTCAGAGGCAAAATGTAGATGGCGCTGATGACTAGGTCAACTCAGGTACTCGCTTTGGGGGAGGTTTGCACTCATTCGGCATCCATTATAGTTTTGTTATATTACTAGTGTACTCGAGCCGTCAAAAATGACATCTGAATATTTAGATAGATATACACAGACAGATTTAACTCCTCCCTCTTTCTTTCTTATCTCACGGGGTACCCATCTCTCCAGGTCCTGGACTACTAACTCTCTCCTAAATGAGCATGCTAGGATATATATATATATATATATATATATATATATATATATATATATATATATATATATATATATATATATATATATATATATACACTATATATATACACACACACACATATATATATATATATATATATATATATATATATATATATATATATATATATATTACACTCTATATATACACTATATATATATATTCACACACACACACACACACACACACATATATATATATATATATATATATATATATATATATATATATATATATTCATTTATACATATCTATATCTATATATAAATATAGAATGTATATATATACATATACATATTTATATATACATATATATATATATATATATATATATATATATATATATATATATATATATATATATATATATATATATATATATACATAAAACCAGACACGTTGCTCTTTATTAAATAGGCGAGGCTAAGCACCAACATTACTCTCCCAAAACATGACTTACCCACTTACTGACGTTTAAAGAAAGCAAACGGAAAACCTGTAGCGAGGAATCCTAGCCAAAATCTTCTTCAGGCTTGGCGTGGGAGAAGCCCGAGACTGAGGTGAGAGAGAGGTTCGTTTCCAGCGGATTATTTGGAAATTCCATCTGCCATCAGTTCGTTGAAGAGTCAACCGAAAGGAATGGAGAGGAAATGATTTGTGTTATGGAGAGCATCCTCTCAATATGAGAACATTGAAAAGAAAGTGAATTCATGAGGTTAAAGTTATGTATTACCGATTGAATTGATTTATATATATATATATATATATATATATATATATATATATATATATATATATATATATATATATATATATATATGCACATATATATTTATACATATATATATATATATACAATATACACATATATATTTATACATACATACATATATATATATATATATATATATATATATATATATATATATATATATATATATATATATATATGTATGTATATATATATATATGTATGCATATATATACATATATATAAGCCACAAATACCTCATAATATCGATTTCGCTTTGCCTCAGAGACCCAAGGGGAAATTAATTCTTTGAGAATAGCTTCTGGTAGGCCAAGGATTCGAACCCTGATCAAGTCTTAACTGAGTATTATAGTCAACCCCTTTACCACCAGGCCACAAAGAGCTATTTGTTGACTATATGAACAAATGAAAATCACGAGTGATAGTAGTAAATTATCATATATATATATATATATATATATATATATATATATATATATATATATATATATATATATATATATATATATAGAGAGAGAGAGAGAGAGAGAGAGAGAGAGAGAGAGAGAGAGAGAGAGAGTGAAGGTTGACTAGTTTCATCTACTTCTTCAAGAGGAGAAGTAAAACGAAATTATTCAGGATTCAATCCATATTTTCCTTTTACCTTTTTTTTGCATATATATATATATATATATATATATATATATATATATATATATATATATATATATATATATATATATATAATGCAAAAAATCACAGGTGTAATGAAAATAAAAATGAAATCCTGATGAGTTTAGTTTTACTTCTCCTCTTGAAGAAGTAGACGAAACTAGGCAGTATCCAAGCATCGATATTTACATGTGCATGGCATGAATGGGAGTAAAATATATAGATATGAATTGCATTTATTTACATACATACATACATATATATATATATATATATATATATATATATATATATATATATATATATATATATATATATATATACTGCATATATATTTATACATATATATATAATGTATATATATATATATATATATATATATATATATATATATATATATATATATATATATATATATATATATATATATATATATATATATATATATATATATATACAC
>NC_090734.1:158818747-158826247 GCF_036898095.1 Palaemon carinicauda
TAGGACTTTTTTTTTTCTTTCAGTGCCTCCTACTCTTTGGAAAAAATTGATCCTTAAAGTAGGACTTAATTTTTTTTTAGGTCCTCCTACTCTTTGGACAAAACTGATCCTTCAAGTAGGACTTCATTTTTTTCCTGGTCCTCCTACTCTTTCGACAAAAATGATCCTTCGAGCAGGACTTAATTTTTTCCAGGTCCTCCTCCTCTTTGGACAAAACTGATCCTTCAAGTAGGACTTCATTTTTTCCAGGTCCTCCTCTTCTTTGGACAAAACTGATCCTTCAAGTAGGACTTCATTTTTTCCAGGGCCTCCTCCTCTTTGGACAAATCTGATCCTTCAAGTAGGACTTAATTTTTTTCCAGGTTCTCCTCCTCTTTGGACAAAACTGATCCTTCAAGTAGGACTTTATTTTTTCCAGGTCCTCCTCCTCTTTGGACAAAACTGATCCTTCAAGTAGGACTTTATTTTTTCCAGGTCCTCCTCCTCTTTGGACAATTCTGATCCTTCAAGTAGGACTTCATTTTTTTCCAGGTTCTCCTACTCTTTAGACAAAACTGATTCTTCTAGTAGGACTTCATTTTTTCCAGGTCCTCCTCCTCTTTGGCCAAATCTGATCCTTCAAGTAGGACTTCATTTTTTCCAGGGTCTCCTACTCTTTAGACAAAACTGATCCTTCAAGTAGGACTTAATTTTTTTCCAGGTTCTCCTACTCTTTGGACAAAACTTATCCTTCAAGTAAGACTTCATTTTTTCTAGGTCCTACTCCTCTTTGGACAAAACTGATCCTTCAAGTAAGACTTCATTTTTTCCAGGTCCTCCTCCTCTTTGGACAAATCTGATCCTTCAAGTAGGACTTCATTTTTTTCCAGGTCCTCCTCCTCTTTGGACAAAACTTATCCTTCAAGTAAGACTTCATTTTTTCTAGGTCCTACTCCTCTTTGGACAAAACTGATCCTTCAAGTAAGATTTCATTTTTTCCAGGTCCTCCTCCTCTTTGGACAAATCTGATCCTTCAAGTAGGACTTCATTTTTTTCCAGGTTCTCCTACTCTTTAGACAAAACTGATTCTTCTAGTAGGACTTCATTTTTTCCAGGTCCTCCTCCTCTTTGGCCAAATCTGATCCTTCAAGTAGGACTTCATTTTTGTCCAGGGTCTCCTACTCTTTAGACAAAACTGATCCTTCAAGTAGGACTTAATTTTTTTGCAGGTTCTCCTACTCTTTAGACAAAACTGATTCTTCAAGTAGGACTTCATTTTTTCCAGGTCCTCCTCCTCTTTGGCCAAATCTGATCCTTCAAGTAGGACTTAATTTTTTTCCAGGGTCTCCTACTCTTTAGACAAAACTGATCCTTCAAGTAGGACTTAATTTTTTTCCAGGTTCTCCTACTCTTTAGACAAAACTGATTCTTCAAGTAGGACTTCATTTTTTCCAGGTCCTCCTCTTCTTTGGACAAAACTAATCCTTCAAGTAGGACTTTATTTTTTCCAAGTCCTCCTCTTTTGGCAAAACTTATCCTTCAAGTAAGACTTCATTTTTTCCAAGTCCTCCTCTTTGGACAAAACTTATCCTTCAAGTAAGACTTCATTTTTTTCCAGGTCCTGGACAAAACTGATCCTTCAAGTAAGACTTCATTTTTTTCCAGGTCCTCCTCCTCTTTGGACAAAACTGATCCTTCAAGTGAGACTTCATTTTTTTCCAGGTCCTCCTCCTCTTTGGACAAAACTGATCCTTCAAGTGAGACTTCATTTTTTTCCAGGTCCTCCTCCTCTTTGGACAAAACTGATCCTTCAAGTGAGACTTCATTTTTTTCCAGGTCCTCCTCCTCTTTGGACAAAACTGATCCTTCAAGTGAGACTTCATTTTTTTCCAGGTCCTCCTCCTCTTTGGACAAAACTGATCCTTCAAGTGAGACTTCATTTTTTTCCAGGTCCTCCTCCTCTTTGGACAAAACTGATCCTTCAAGTAAGACTTCATTTTTTTACAGGTCCTCCTCCTCTTTGGACAAAACTGATCCTTCAAGTAAGACTTCATTTTTTTACAGGTCCTCCTCCTCTTTGGACAAAACTGATCCTTCAAGTAAGACTTCATTTTTTTACAGGTCCTCCTCCTCTTTGGACAAAACTGATCCTTCAAGTAAGACTTCATTTTTTTACAGGTCCTCCTCCTCTTTGGACAAAACTGATCCTTCAAGTAAGACTTCATTTTTTTACAGGTCCTCCTCCTCTTTGGACAAAACTGATCCTTCAAGTAAGACTTCATTTTTTTACAGGTCCTCCTCCTCTTTGGACAAAACTTATCCTTCAAGTAAGACTTCATTTTTTTCCAGGTCCTCCTCCTCTTTGGACAAAACTGATCCTTCAAGTAGGACTTTATTTTTTTCCAGGTCCTCCTCCTCTTTGGACAAAACTGATCCTTCAAGTAAGACTTCATTTTTTCCAGGTCCTCCTCCTCTTTGGACAAAACTGATCCTTCAAGTAAGACTTCATTTTTTCCAGGTCCTCCTCCTCTTTGGACAAAACTGATCCTTCAAGTAAGACTTCATTTTTTCCAGGTCCTCCTCCTCTTTGGACAAAACTTATCCTTAAAGTAGGACTCAAGTTTTTCCAGGTCCTCCTCCTCTTTGGACAAAACTTATCCTTCAAGTAAGACTTCATTTTGTCCAGGTCCTCCTCCTCTTTGGACAAAACTGATCCTTCAAGTAGGACTTTATTTTTTTCCAGGTCCTCCTCCTCTTTGGACAAAACTTATCCTTCAAGTAAGACTTCATTTTTTCTAGGTCCTACTCCTCTTTGGACAAAACTGATCCTTCAAGTAAGACTTCATTTTTTTCCAGGTCCTCCTCCTCTTTGGACAAAACTTATCCTTCAAGTAAGACTTCATTTTTTCTAGGTCCTACTCCTCTTTGGACAAAACTGATCCTTCAAGTAAGACTTTATTTTTTTCCAGGTCCTCCTCCTCTTTGGACAAAACTTATCCTTCAAGTAAGACTTCATTTTTTCTAGGTCCTACTCCTCTTTGGACAAAACTGATCCTTCAAGTAAGACTTTATTTTTTTCCAGGTCCTCCTCCTCTTTGGACAAAACTTATCCTTCAAGTAAGACTTCATTTTTTTCTAGGTCCTACTCCTCTTTGGACAAAACTGATCCTTCAAGTAAGACTTCATTTTTTCCAGGTCCTCCTCCTCTTTGGACAAAACTGATCCTTCAAGTAAGACTTCATTTTTTCCAGGTCCTCCTCCTCTTTGGACAAAACTGATCCTTCAAGTAAGACTTCATTTCTTTCCAGGTCCTCCTCCTCTTTGGACAAAACTGATCCTTCAAGTAAGACTTCATTTCTTTCCAGGTCCTCCTCCTCTTTGGACAAAACTGATCCTTCAAGTAAGACTTCATTTCTTTCCAGGTCCTCCTCCTCTTTGGACAAAACTGATCCTTCAAGTAAGACTTCATTTTTTTCCAGGTCCTCCTCCTCTTTGGACAAAACTGATCCTTCAAGTAAGACTTCATTTTTTCCAGGTCCTCCTCCTCTTTGGACAAAACTGATCCTTCAAGTAAGACTTCATTTTTTTCCAGGTCCTCCTCCTCTTTGGACAAAACTGATCCTTCAAGTAAGACTTCATTTTTTCCAGGTCCTCCTCCTCTTTGGACAAAACTGATCCTTAAAGTAGGACTCAAGTTTTTCCAGGTCCTCCTCCTCTTTGGACAAAACTTATCCTTCAAGTAAGACTTCATTTTGTCCAGGTCCTCCTCCTCTTTGGACAAAACTGATCCTTCAAGTAGGACTTTATTTTTTTCCAGGTCCTCCTCCTCTTTGGACAAAACTGATCCTTCAAACAGGACTTCAGATTTTTACATGAGGAATCAAAAATAATGTTATCTTAATTCGTATAATTCCTCTTCACATTTCGAAGCCATATAAGTACTTTGACATCGTCTTTCCTTTTATTTATCTATTTTGAAATAAAAAATAAAAAAACCCTTGAAATCAACTCAATATTTACACGTCTTTACTATTTCGATTATAAAATACTGTATCAGATACTGTATTCTTTCACCATTTTTTTTAATTCCCCAAATATTTGCCTTAGAAGGTAAAAATTAATTTTGATGCGACACTTAATATTATTCCATATAGGTATTAGAGTACATTCTTACTTCCCAGTAAAAAAAAAAAAAATTGAATTATAAATGTATAAATTTGCCGTTAATTTGTGTGTGTGTGATTTTACAATGAAACTATTTTACACCACAAGGTTTTTAAAAAAAACATTCTAATAAAAAAAATGCTATTATAGATTTAAAAGTCCAAATAGAAAAAAGTATATATTTATTTCCCAGTAAAAAAAAAAAAAAAATTGAATTATAAATGAATAAATTTGCCATTAATTTGTGTGTGTGTAATTTTACAATGAAACTGTATTTTACACCACAAGGTTTAAAAAAGAAATATTCTAATAAAAAAAATGCCATTATAGATTTAAAAGTCCAAATAGAAAAAAGTATATATTTATTTCCCAGTAAGAAAAAAAATTGAATTATAAATGAATAAAATTGCCATTAATTTGTGTGTGTGTAATTTTACAATGAAACTGTATTTTACACCACAAGGTTTAAAAAAGAAATATTCTAATAAAAAAAATGCCATTATAGATTTAAAAGTCCAAATAAAAATATATATATATATATCTTCGCATAGTTGAATTTAAGCTCAGCCGCTTTGCAAAGACTCAATCGTTGTGTTAGATCTGTATCATTTATCTTTCTCAAAATTATAGTTTTCATTTATCAATATTAGATTTTCTAATTCTATAAATTTGCTATATTAATCTAGATGGCTTGATTATTATCGTAAGATATATATCCATGTATTACTTATTATTTATAATTAGTAATATGGTTTCCTTGTTGATGTTACTAAAATAAAAATTATATATTGATTGATTACGTATATAAACACTTACCAACAAATACGCAGATTATATTCTTACGCAAAACTAATCATTTCTATAATATAACTCTTAGGGGAAATAGTAAAAAATATAACTCAAAAATTTACGGAAAATAATAAAAATAATAATGATAATAATAATAATAATAATAATAATAATAATAATAATAATAAATCATAAAAATAATAATAATAATAATAATAATAATAACAATATAAATAATAATAATAATAATAACAATGATAATATAAATAATAATAATAATAATAATAATGATAATAATAATAATATTAACAATAATAATATAAATAATAATAACAATAATAACAATAATAATAATAATAATAATAATAATAATAATAATAATAATAATAATAATAATAATAATATAAATAATAATGATAAGAATAATAATAATAATATTAATAATAATAATAACAATAATAATAATAATAATAATAATAATAATATAAATGATAATAATAATAATAATAATAATAATAATAATAATAATAATAATAATAATAATAATAATAATAATAAGGAATTTCAGTTTCGTTGTAGGTCTAAGGCTTAATTGTACTCTTGCAAATTGTGACAATTACGAAAATATATTTTTCTTTAATTGATGAAGTTTTTCAAAATTTTGAATGATATTATTTTTTATTTGAAAAACAATATAGAGAAAAAGATTTTCTATTCTAGTATATGAAAATTATTATTATTATTATTATTATTATTATTATTATTATTATTATTATTATTATTATTATTATTATTATTATTATTACCTAAGCCAATGAAGTTGGAAGGAGGTTTTATTTTCACCTCCTTTTTTTTTTCTTTTTTTTTTTTTTTGTGAACAGCTTCCTGAACACAATTTTAATGGCAGAGTAATGAAACATCCAGGAATTAACTGTTATATGAAAATCTGGTAATGATTAAATTTTGGAAGGTCAAGGTCAAAGGTCAAGGTCACGGTCAAGAAAAAAATGTCCAATTCACGTAATCAGTCATAAGATTGGAAATCGTTCTCACAGAGACTTCAAACTTGGTTCATATTTGGAGTGTATGAAAATCCACGCCAATTAATACATAGTAAGGTCAAAGGTCAAGGTCAAGGTCGAGCGAAAGGTCGAGAAATAAGCTGCCGCGGCGGATGTCTGCGGTCTACGGTGTGCCCCTCTAGTTATTATCTGTTCATGATCTTTCTTTTATTTACAAGGGCTGGAGTTTGGTTTATAGTCTTATTCTTCTTCTTCTTCTCATTATTATCATTGTCCTCACAATCATCATCCATTATTCCTCCTCCTCTTCTTCTTCTTCTTTTTCTCCTCCTCCTTCTTCTTCTTGTTCCTCCACCTCTTCTTCTTCTTCTTCTTCTTCTTCTTCCCATCTTCTTCTTCTTCTTTTTCTTATTCCTCCACCTCTTTTTCTTCTTCTTCTTATACCTCCACCTCTTCTTCTTCTTCTTCTTCTTCTTCTTCTTCTTCTTCTTCTTATTATTATTATTTTTATTACTATTATTATTATTATTATTATTATTATTATTATTATTATTATTATTATTATTATTATTATTTTCCCCAAAATCATCATCCGTTATTCCTCCTCCTCTCCTTTCTATCTTTCCTCCTCCTCCTCTTCTTCTTCTTCTTCTTTTTCTTCTTCTTCTTCTTATTATTGTCCTCAAAATCATCATCCATTATTCCTCCTCCTCTCCTTTCTATCTTTCTTCTTCTTCTTCTTCTTCTTCTTCTTCTTCTTATTATTATTATTATTATTATTATTATTGTTATTGTTATTATTATTATTATTATTATTATTGTTATTGTTGTCCTCACAATCATCATCCATTATTCCTCCTCCTCCTCCTCCTTCTCCTCCTACTCCTCCTCTTCTTCTTCTTCTTCTTCTTACTATTATTATTATTATCATTATTATTATCATCATCATCATTATTATTATTATTGTTATTATTACTATTATTATCATTTTCTTTCAATCTTTCCTCTTCATGATTCTTTCTTCCTTGATTTTCTATTTCACTTCGTAACTTTATTTCTCTCATTTCTTGTCCATCTCCTTCATTCCTCGTCAACTGGTTCCTTTTGTTCTTCTCTCCCTTCTCATTATCACATTCTTCCTTTTATTTCTTGTTCTCTTTTACGAGAATTCAAAATACCTCATTATCGACCTCTTCATACTTAGCGTTCTTGAAAACCACTTCCTCAATCATTTGTTTCTTCTCCTTGCTTTTTCTCTTTTTTTCCTTCGTTTTTCTCCTCCTCCTTCTTCTTCTTCTCCTTCTTCTTATTCCTCCACCTCTTCTTCTTCTTCTTCTTATTCCTCCACCTCTTCTTCTTCTTCTTCTTCCTCCACCTCTTCTTCTTCTACTTCTTCTTCTTCATGTTCTTCTTCTTTTTCTCCTCCTCCTCCTTCTTCTTCTTCTTCTTCTTCTTATACCTCCACCTCTTCTTCTTCTTCTTCTTCTTCTTCTGCTTCTTTTTATACCTCCACCTCTTCTTCTTCTTTTTCTTATTCCTCCATCTC
>NC_090734.1:158836247-158839023 GCF_036898095.1 Palaemon carinicauda
ATATTCAAATATCCGTAAATTATTTTTTTTCATAATTCTATCCTTCTTTATTTCATTTCTAAAACAAAAGCATTAATAAAAGAGATCTTCGTTTCCCTTTGGATAAACTTCAACTGAAAAATTATATATTATATATATAATTATATATATAATCTTATAATTTGAAAATTATCTAATTTAATACCCTTCAAAATCAAGACCAAAAATTACCTGGAACCAAAAATGATGTAAGTCCTACATCATCCTAAGATCGAAGATATATTATCAAAAAGTAAAATTACTAAGTAAAACTTGAATCTCATGCCAACTTATAACACCAAAGCAACAAAAATAAGTCTAAATGCAAGTTTTAATCACTCCAGCTATCTAAAGCAATTTCCAAAAAGCGCACCTAAAAATGCTTTCACCCAAGCACGGAATCACTAATCGCCGCCTATCTTTCATTGATTTGACTCTCACGACGTCCATACTTTGTAAACGAAACGCAAAATAATTCTCCATTTCCTCGTTCCATTTCGCTTTTCCCTCCACGATTGTACAAATCACCATTTTCCCCTTCCATCCTTCTTTCTCGCCAGTCATCGAAGGCATCCAACCATGGATCGCAATCAGGTGGAAAATCAAGCACGCATTTGCTTGGCGAAGGGATGGATAGCGCAGGGGACTGACAGTATCCGAGATGATCTTAAGATCGCTGGAGGCATCTAAAATGGTTTCAATATGGCTGGAAGCATCCGATACGATCTTGAGATCGCTGGCAGTATCTGAGACGAATCTTGAGATTGCTGGAGGCATCCAAGAAGATCTTAAGATCGCTGGAGGCAGCTAAAATGGTTTCAATATGGCTGGCAGCATCCGAGATGATCTCAAGATCGCTGGCAGCATCCGAGACTATCTTGAGATCGCTGGAGGCATCCATGAAGATCTTAATATTGGTGGAGGCATCTGAGATGATCTTAAGATCACTGGCAGCATCTGAGATGATATCAAGTTGGCTGGGAGTAACCTCGAGGATCTTAAGATCGCTGGAGGCATCCGAGCCGATCTTAAGATCGCTGGAGGCATCCGAGACGATCTTAAGATAGCTGGAGGCATCCAAGAGGATCTTAAGATCGCTGGAGGCATCCAAATCAATCTTAAGATCGCTGGCGGCATCTGATATGATCTTCAGATTGGTGGCCGCATCCGAGAGGATTTAAGATCACTGGCAACATCAGAGACGATTTAAGATTGTTGGAGGCATCCGAGACAATTTAAGAATGTTGGAGGCATCCGAGATGATTTAAGATCACTGGCAGCATCCAAGACGATTTAAGATCTCTGGAGGCATCCGAGACGATCTTAAGATTGCTGGCAGCATCTGAGACGATCTAAAGATTGCTGGCAGCTTCTGAGATGATCTTAAGAACGCTGGCAGCATCCAAGACGATCTCAAGATTGCTGGCCGCATCTGAGATGATCTTAAGATCTCTGGAGGCATCTGAGACGATTTTAAGATCGGTGGAGGCCTCTGAGATGGTCTGAAGATTGCTGGCCGCATCAGAGACGATCTTAAGACCTTATAAGCATCTGAGACGATTGTAAGATTGCTGGAGACATCCAAGATGGTCTCAAGATTGTTTGAGGCATCCAAGATGATCTTACGATCTCTGGAGGCATCCGAGACGATTTTAAGTTTGTTGGAGGCATCCGAGATGGTCTCAAGATAGTTAGCAGCATCGGACACGATCTTAAGACCTCTGGAGGCTTCTGAGATGATCTTAAGATCTCTGGAGGCATCTGAGATGGCCTCAAGATTGCTGGCAGCATCAGAGACGATCTTGAGATCGCTGGCAGCAACTGAGATGATCTTAAGATTGTTGGAGGCATCCGAGATAGTCTCAAGATAGCTGGAGGCATCTGAGTCAATCTTAAGATGTCTGGAGTCATCTGAGATGCTCTTAAGATCACTGGAGGAGGCATCCGAGACGATCTTAAGATCGCAAGAGGCATCCGAGACGATCTTAAAATCACTGGTAGCATCCAAGATGATCTTAAGATCGTTGGCAGCATCTGAGATGATCTCAAGATCGGTGGCAGCATCCGAGACAATCTCAAGATCACGCGGCAGCATACGAGACGATCTTAAGATCGCATGGCAGCATCCGAGATGATTTTAAGATCGAGTGAGGCAATGAGATGATCTTAGGATCGCTAGCAGCATCGAAGATAATCACAAGTTGGCTGGCAGCATCCGAGACGATCGTAAGACTGTTGGAGGCATCCGAGATGATCTTAAGATTGCTAACAGCATTTGAGACGATCTTAAGATGATTAGCAGCATCTGAGACGAACTCAAGATCGCAGAGTGCATCCAAGAAGATCTTAAGATCACTGGCAGCATCTGAGACGACCTCAAGATGAATAGCAGCATCCAAGAAGATCTTAAGATCGCTAGCAGTACCCGAGACCATCTTAAGTTCGCTGGCAGCATTCGAGATGATCTTAAGATAGCTAGCAGCATCCGAGACGATCTCAAGATCACTGGCCGAATCCGAGATGGTCTCAAGATCGCTGGAGGCATCCGATACGATCTCAAGATCGCTGGCAGCATCCAAGACGATCTTAACATCGATCGAGTTCGTTTATTTATTTGTCTGTCAGTGTGCCTGTGGACAGGATTACGTCAAAATTACTCAACGAATTTTGAAGAAATGTTCACCACAGATAGATCTTAGGTCATGGACGACTTCATTAAATTTTGAAGACGATTCGGATCTGGATTCTAGATCCGGAT
>NC_090734.1:158839523-158842023 GCF_036898095.1 Palaemon carinicauda
CAAGAATCCGGAATTCCTTTAATCCCTACGTGCTCCTCCTGAAGTTGATAGAAACGTCAAAACTTCTCCACTTACCGCTATGGTAGATGTGGGAGGGTCACATATGACTAAGCCTTCTTGTGTTAGTGAGCGCCACCTGCCGAAGAGAGAAAAAGAAATAAGATATGCAAACATTTTGGATGCAAAGATGAAATACTAAAGTTACGTCAATTTATTACCATTAGTATTATTATCATTACTAGCTAAACTTACAACCTTAGTTGGAAAAGCAGGATGCTATAAGTCCAAGGGATCCAACAGAGAAAATAGCCCAGTGAGGAAAGGAAACAAGGAAAAATGAAATATTTTGAGAACAGTAATTTAAAACTTAAACAAAACAAGAAGAAGAGAAATTAGATAGAAATCGTTGTGCCCGAGTGTACTCTCAAGCAAGAGAACTCTACCCCAAGACAGTGAACGACCATGGTACAGAGGCTATGGCCCTAGCCAACACTAGAGAATAATGGTTTGATTTTTGAGTGTCCTTCTCCTAGAAGAGCTGCTTACCATAGCTAAAGAGTCTCTTCCACCCCTTACCAAGAGGAAATTAGCCACTGAACAATTACAATTGAGAGAAGAAGAAAAAACGGTAATCTCAGTGTTGTCAGATGGAATAATTGTCAGTAATATACAATGACCCTCTCGTTAATCACTCTACCTTGCCCCCCAACCTCAAAATTGTGTGTGTGTGTGTGGAGAGAGAGAGAGGAGGAGAGAGAGAGGAGGAGAGAGGAGAGAGAGAGAGAGAGAGAGAGGAGGAGAGAGAGAGAGAGAGAAGAGGAGAGAGAGAGAGAGAGAGAGAGAGAGAAATTGCAAATGTCTAATCAACCCTGTCTAAGCACAGAGAAATTCATTCACATAGTACGCTCCCAAACATTGATACTTCGGCTGAAAAGAAAAGGGGTGGAGAGAGAGAGAGAGAGAGAGAGAGAGAGAGAGAGAGAGAGAGAGGAGAGAGAGAGAGAGAGAGAGATTAAAAATGTGCAATCACTCCTGTCTAGGCACAGAGAAATTCATCCACATAGAACGCACCCAAACATCGATACTTCGGCTGAAAAGAAAAGGGGTGGCTCGCGGGGACGAGAGAGAGAGAGAGAGAGAGAGAGAGAGAGGAGAGAGAGAGAGAGAGAGAGAGAGAGAGAGAGGAGGACAATGATGAAGCCCCATTTTTATCGTGGTATAAATGGACATCCAGGAGCTATTTTCGGTACTTCTATTTTTAGCCATCTCTCCCTGATCGACAACAGTGACTGCTCTCTCTCTCCCTCTCTCTCTCTCTCTCTCTCTCTCTCTCTCTCTCTCTCTCCTCTCTCTCTCTCTCTCTCTCCTCTCTCTCTCATTGTAGACACGGGGGTTCTATCACACAATTCTGATTCACAGATACATTCTCTCTTGTTTTATAATTACTTTTTATTATTATTATCATTATTATTATCATTATTATTATTTTTATTACTTGCTAAGCTATAACCCTAGTTGGAAAAGCAGGATGGATGCTATAAGCCCAGGGGCTCCAACAGGTAAAATAGCCCAGTGAGGAAAGGAAACAAAGAAAAATAAAATATCTCAAGAACAGCAACATTGAATATAAACTATAAAAACTTTAACAAAAAACAAAGAGGAAGAGGAATAAGATAATATTGGTGTGCCCGAGTGTACCCTCAAGCAAGAGAACTCTAACCCAAGGCAGTGGAACACCACGGTATAGAGGCTATGGCATGATTGGGAACTTCGCATGCTTATTTATATGCGAAAACAAACCACTAAGACTGGAATTGCAAAAATATGACAGATAATTTGCATATATAGTCTGGTACGCCTAAGAGCAAAAGTCTTATCACTTAATTGATATGTCTTGTTTTAAGTCATTTCTAATCTCACCGGGGGGGGGGGGGGACATGACCAAAGTATAACAAAATTAAAATAGATTTTAGCAGTAGAATAATAATCACATATCTGAGCTGAGGTAGCCTCGCAATCTGCTGGACGAGAGTTCGAAACTAACTCACGCTCGATAGTTTCTTAAAGTGTCTGTTACCTCACCATCCTTGTCAGCTAAGGATGGTGGGGTTTGGAGGGGTCTATACATCTACCTGCCGAGTCATCAGCGGCCATTGCCTGGCCCTCCCCTGGTCCTAGCTTAATGATTTGATCATATGTACACTAGAGGACACTATTCTATCTTATTTCTCTTCCTGTTTTTTATATTAAATTTTAATAGTTTATATAGGAGATATTTATTTTAATGTTGTTTCTCTTCTTAAAATATTTTATTTTAAATGTTAATTCCTTTACTAGTAAATTCTTTATTTCCTTATTTGCTTTCCTCACTGGGGCTCTTTTCTTTTTTGGAGCCCTTGGGCTTATGGCATCGCACTTTTCCAACTACGGTTGTAGCTTGGCAAGTAATAATAATGATAAAGAGGATGATGATAATAATAATAATAATAATAATATGTGT
>NC_090734.1:158852023-158864523 GCF_036898095.1 Palaemon carinicauda
TGCCTCTGCCATTCATGAGTGGGCTTTAAACCTTTGAAATCTACAATTTAACACCATTGAAAACTAACTACTAAATCCATTCGCTGCTGTCACTGCCCCTTGCCTCTGCCATTCATGAGTGGGCTTTAAACCTTTGAAATCTAGAATTTAACACCATTGAAAACTAACTATTAAATCCATTCACTGCTGTCACTACCCCTTGCCTCTGCCATTCATGAGTGGGCTTTAAACCTTTGAAATCTACAATTTAACACCATTGAAAACTAACTACTAAATCCATTCGCTGCTGTCACTGCCCCTTGCCTCTGCCATTCATGAGTGGGCTTTAAACCTTTGAAATCTAGAATTTAACACCATTGAAAACTAACTATTAAATCCATTCACTGCTGTCACTGCGCCTTGCCTCTGCCATTCATGAGTGGCCTTTAAACCTTTGAAATCTACAATTTAACACCATTGAAAACTAACTACTAAATCCATTCACTGCTGTCACTGCCCCTTGCCTCTGCCATTCATGAGTGGCCTTTAAACCTTTGAAATCTACAATTTAACACCATTGAAAACTAACTACTAAATCCATTCGCTGCTGTCACTGCCCCTTGCCTCTGCCATTCATGAGTGGCCTTTAAACCTTTGAAATCTACAATTTAACACCATTGAAAACTAACTACTAAATCCATTCGCTGCTGTCACTGCCCCTTGCCTCTGCCATTCATGAGTGGCCTATAAACCTTTGAAATCTACAATTTAACACCATTGAAAACTAACTACTAAATCCATTCGCTGCTGTCACTGCCCCTTGCCTCTGCCATTCATGAGTGGGCTTTAAACCTTTGAAATCTAGAATTTAACACCATTGAAAACTAACTATTAAATCCATTCACTGCTGTCACTGCGCCTTGCCTCTGCCATTCATGAGTGGCCTTTAAACCTTTGAAATCTACAATTTAACACCATTGAAAACTAACTACTAAATCCATTCACTGCTGTCACTGCCCCTTGCCTCTGCCATTCATGAGTGGCCTTTAAACCTTTGAAATCTACAATTTAACACCATTGAAAACTAACTACTAAATCCATTCACTGCTGTCACTGCGCCTTGCCTCTGCCATTCATGAGTGGCCTTTAAACCTTTGAAATCTACAATTTAAAACCATTGAAAACTAACTACTAAATCCATTCGCTGCTGTCACTGCCCCTTGCCTCTGCCATTCATGAGTGGGCTTTAAACCTTTGAAATCTAGAATTTAACACCATTGAAAACTATTAAATCCATTCACTGCTGTCACTGCGCCTTGCCTCTGCCATTCATGAGTGGCCTTTAAACCTTTGAAATCTACAATTTAACAACTTTGAAAACTAACTACTAAATCCATTCGCTGCTGTCACTGCCTCTTGCCTCTGCCATTCATGAGTGGCCTTTAAACCTTTGAAATCTACAATTTAACACCATTGAAAACTAACTACTAAATCCATTCGCTGCTGTCACTGCTCCTTGCCTCTGCCATTCATGAGTGGGCTTTAAACCTTTGAAATCTACAATTTAACACCATTGAAAACTAACTACTAAATCCATTCGCTGCTGTCACTGCGCCTTGCCTCTGCCATTCATGAGTGGCCTTTAAACCTTTGAAATCTACAATTTAACACCATTGAAAACTAACTACTAAATCCATTCACTGCTGTCACTACCCCTTGCCTCTGCCATTCATGAGTGGCCTTTAAACCTTTGAAATCTACAATTTAACACCACTGAAAACTAACTACTAAATCCATTCGCTGCTGTCACTGCGCCTTGCCTCTGCCATTCATGAGTGGCCTTTAAACCTTTGAAATCTACAATTTAACACCATTGAAAACTAACTACTAAATCCATTCACTGCTGTCACTGCCCCTTGCCTTTGCCATTCATGAGTGGGCTTTAAATCTTTGAAATCTACAATTTAACACCATTGAAAACTAACTACTAAATCCATTCACTGCTGTCACTGCCCCTTGCCTCTGCCATTCATGAGTGGGCTTTAAACCTTTGAAATCTACAATTTAACACCATTGAAAACTAACTACTAAATCCATTCACTGCTGTCACTGCCCCTTGCCTCTGCCATTCATGAGTGGCCTTTAAACCTTTGAAATCTACAATTTAACACCATTGAAAACTAACTACTAAATCCATTCACTGCTGTCACTGCCCCTTGCCTCTGCCATTCATGAGTGGCCTTTAAACCTTTGAAATCTACAATTTAACACCATTGAAAACTAACTACTAAATCCATTCAATGCTGTCACTGCCCCTTGCCTCTGCCATTCATGAGTGGCCTTTAAACCTTTGAAATCTACAATTTAACACCATTGAAAACTAACTACTAAATCCATTCACTGCTGTCACTGCCCCTTGCCTCTGCCATTCATGAGTGGCCTTTAAACCTTTGAAATCTACAATTTAACACCATTGAAAACTAACTACTAAATCCATTCACTGCTGTCACTGCCCCTTGCCTCTGCCATTCATGAGTGGCCTTTAAACCTTTGAAATCTACAATTTAACACCATTGAAAACTAACTATTAAATCCATTCGCTGCTGTCACTGCCCCTTGCCTCTGCCATTCATGAGTGGCCTTTAAACCTTTGAAATCTACAATTTAACACCATTGAAAACTAACTATTAAATCCATTCGCTGCTGTCACTGCGCCTTGCCTCTGCCATTCACGAGTGGCCTTTAAACCTTTGAAATCTACAATTTAACACCATTGAAAACTAACTATTAAATCCATTCGCTGCTGTCACTGCCCCTTGCCTCTGCCATTCATGAGTGGGCTTTAAACCTTTGAAATCTACAATTTAACACCATTGAAAACTAACTACTAAATCCATTCGCTGCTGTCACTGCCCCTTGCCTCTGCCATTCATGAGTGGCCTTTAAACCTTTGAAATCTACAATTTAACACCATTGAAAACTAACTACTAAATCCATTCACTGCTGTCACTGCCCCTTGCCTCTGCCATTCATGAGTGGCCTTTAAACCTTTGAAATCTACAATTTAACACCATTGAAAACTAACTACTAAATCCATTCACTGCTGTCACTGCCCCTTGCCTCTGCCATTCATGAGTGGCCTTTAAACCTTTGAAATCTACAATTTAACACCATTGAAAACTAACTACTAAATCCATTCACTGCTGTCACTGCCCCTTGCCTCTGCCATTCATGAGTGGCCTTTAAACCTTTGAAATCTAGAATTTAACACCATTGAAAACTAACTATTAAATCCATTCGCTGCTGTCACTGCCCCTTGCCTCTGCCATTCATGAGTGGGCTTTAAACCTTTGAAATCTACAATTTAACACCATTGAAAACTAACTACTAAATCCATTCGCTGCTGTCACTGCCCCTTGCCTCTGCCATTCATGAGTGGGCTTTAAACCTTTGAAATCTACAATTTAACACCATTGAAAACTAACTATTAAATCCATTCGCTGCTGTCACTGCCCCTTGCCTCTGCCATTCATGAGTGGGCTTTAAACCTTTGAAATCTACAATTTAACACCATTGAAAACTAACTACTAAATCCATTCGCTGCTGTCACTGCCCCTTGCCTCTGCCATTCATGAGTGGGCTTTAAACCTTTGAAATCTACAATTTAACACCATTGAAAACTAACTACTAAATCCATTCACTGCTGTCACTGCCCCTTGCCTCTGCCATTCATGAGTGGCCTTTAAACCTTTGAAATCTACAATTTAACACCATTGAAAACTAACTACTAAATCCATTCACTGCTGTCACTGCCCCTTGCCTCTGCCATTCATGAGTGGCCTTTAAACCTTTGAAATCTACAATTTAACACCATTGAAAACTAACTACTAAATCCATTCACTGCTGTCACTGCCCCTTGCCTCTGCCATTCATGAGTGGCCTTTAAACCTTTGAAATCTACAATTTAACACCATTGAAAACTAACTACTAAATCCATTCACTGCTGTCACTGCGCCTTGCCTCTGCCATTCATGAGTGGCCTTTAAACCTTTGAAATCTACAATTTAACACCATTGAAAACTAACTATTAAATCCATTCACTGCTGTCACTGCCCCTTGCCTCTGCCATTCATGAGTGGCCTTTAAACCTTTGAAATCTACAATTTAACACCATTGAAAACTAACTACTAAATCCATTCACTGCTGTCACTGCCCCTTGCCTCTGCCATTCATGAGTGGCCTTTAAACCTTTGAAATCTACAATTTAACACCATTGAAAACTAACTACTAAATCCATTCACTGCTGTCACTGCCCCTTGCCTCTGCCATTCGAATATGAGTGGGCTTTAAACCTTTGAAATCTAGAATTTAACACCATTGAAAACTAACTACTAAATCCATTCAATGCTGTCACTGCCCCTTGCCTCTGCCATTCATGAGTGGCCTTTAAACCTTTGAAATCTACAATTTAACACCATTGAAAACTAACTACTAAATCCATTCACTGCTGTCACTGCCCCTTGCCTCTGCCATTCATGAGTGGCCTTTAAACCTTTGAAATCTACAATTTAACACCATTGAAAACTAACTACTAAATCCATTCACTGCTGTCACTGCGCCTTGCCTCTGCCATTCATGAGTGGCCTTTAAACCTTTGAAATCTACAATTTAACACCATTGAAAACTAACTATTAAATCCATTCACTGCTGTCACTGCCCCTTGCCTCTGCCATTCATGAGTGGCCTTTAAACCTTTGAAATCTACAATTTAACACCATTGAAAACTAACTACTAAATCCATTCACTGCTGTCACTGCCCCTTGCCTCTGCCATTCATGAGTGGCCTTTAAACCTTTGAAATCTACAATTTAACACCATTGAAAACTAACTACTAAATCCATTCAATGCTGTCACTGCCCCTTGCCTCTGCCATTCATGAGTGGCCTTTAAACCTTTGAAATCTACAATTTAACACCATTGAAAACTAACTACTAAATCCATTCACTGCTGTCACTGCCCCTTGCCTCTGCCATTCATGAGTGGCCTTTAAACCTTTGAAATCTACAATTTAACACCATTGAAAACTAACTACTAAATCCATTCACTGCTGTCACTGCCCCTTGCCTCTGCCATTCATGAGTGGCCTTTAAACCTTTGAAATCTACAATTTAACACCATTGAAAACTAACTATTAAATCCATTCGCTGCTGTCACTGCCCCTTGCCTCTGCCATTCATGAGTGGCCTTTAAACCTTTGAAATCTACAATTTAACACCATTGAAAACTAACTATTAAATCCATTCGCTGCTGTCACTGCGCCTTGCCTCTGCCATTCACGAGTGGCCTTTAAACCTTTGAAATCTACAATTTAACACCATTGAAAACTAACTATTAAATCCATTCGCTGCTGTCACTGCCCCTTGCCTCTGCCATTCATGAGTGGGCTTTAAACCTTTGAAATCTACAATTTAACACCATTGAAAACTAACTACTAAATCCATTCGCTGCTGTCACTGCCCCTTGCCTCTGCCATTCATGAGTGGCCTTTAAACCTTTGAAATCTACAATTTAACACCATTGAAAACTAACTACTAAATCCATTCACTGCTGTCACTGCCCCTTGCCTCTGCCATTCATGAGTGGCCTTTAAACCTTTGAAATCTACAATTTAACACCATTGAAAACTAACTACTAAATCCATTCACTGCTGTCACTGCCCCTTGCCTCTGCCATTCATGAGTGGCCTTTAAACCTTTGAAATCTACAATTTAACACCATTGAAAACTAACTACTAAATCCATTCACTGCTGTCACTGCCCCTTGCCTCTGCCATTCATGAGTGGCCTTTAAACCTTTGAAATCTAGAATTTAACACCATTGAAAACTAACTATTAAATCCATTCGCTGCTGTCACTGCCCCTTGCCTCTGCCATTCATGAGTGGGCTTTAAACCTTTGAAATCTACAATTTAACACCATTGAAAACTAACTACTAAATCCATTCGCTGCTGTCACTGCCCCTTGCCTCTGCCATTCATGAGTGGGCTTTAAACCTTTGAAATCTACAATTTAACACCATTGAAAACTAACTATTAAATCCATTCGCTGCTGTCACTGCCCCTTGCCTCTGCCATTCATGAGTGGGCTTTAAACCTTTGAAATCTACAATTTAACACCATTGAAAACTAACTACTAAATCCATTCGCTGCTGTCACTGCCCCTTGCCTCTGCCATTCATGAGTGGGCTTTAAACCTTTGAAATCTACAATTTAACACCATTGAAAACTAACTACTAAATCCATTCACTGCTGTCACTGCCCCTTGCCTCTGCCATTCATGAGTGGCCTTTAAACCTTTGAAATCTACAATTTAACACCATTGAAAACTAACTACTAAATCCATTCACTGCTGTCACTGCCCCTTGCCTCTGCCATTCATGAGTGGCCTTTAAACCTTTGAAATCTACAATTTAACACCATTGAAAACTAACTACTAAATCCATTCACTGCTGTCACTGCCCCTTGCCTCTGCCATTCATGAGTGGCCTTTAAACCTTTGAAATCTACAATTTAACACCATTGAAAACTAACTACTAAATCCATTCACTGCTGTCACTGCGCCTTGCCTCTGCCATTCATGAGTGGCCTTTAAACCTTTGAAATCTACAATTTAACACCATTGAAAACTAACTATTAAATCCATTCACTGCTGTCACTGCCCCTTGCCTCTGCCATTCATGAGTGGCCTTTAAACCTTTGAAATCTACAATTTAACACCATTGAAAACTAACTACTAAATCCATTCACTGCTGTCACTGCCCCTTGCCTCTGCCATTCATGAGTGGCCTTTAAACCTTTGAAATCTACAATTTAACACCATTGAAAACTAACTACTAAATCCATTCACTGCTGTCACTGCCCCTTGCCTCTGCCATTCATGAGTGGCCTTTAAACCTTTGAAATCTACAATTTAACACCATTGAAAACTAACTACTAAATCCATTCACTGCTGTCACTGCCCCTTGCCTCTGCCATTCATGAGTGGCCTTTAAACCTTTGAAATCTACAATTTAACACCATTGAAAACTAACTACTAAATCCATTCACTGCTGTCACTGCCCCTTGCCTCTGCCATTCATGAGTGGCCTTTAAACCTTTGAAATCTACAATTTAACACCATTGAAAACTAACTACTAAATCCATTCGCTGCTGTCACTGCCCCTTGCCTCTGCCATTCATGAGTGGCCTTTAAACCTTTGAAATCTACAATTTAACACCATTGAAGACTAACTACTAAATCCATTCGCTGCTGTCACTGCCCCTTGCCTCTGCCATTCATGAGTGGCCTTTAAACCTTTGAAATCTAGAATTTAACACCATTGAAGACTAACTACTAAATCCATTCACTGCTGTCACTGCCCCTTGCCTCTGCCATTCATGAGTGGCCTTTAAACCTTTGAAATCTACAATTTAACACCATTGAAAACTAACTACTAAATCCATTCACTGCTGTCACTGCCCCTTGCCTCTGCCATTCATGAGTGGCCTTTAAACCTTTGAAATCTACAATTTAACACCATTGAAAACTAACTACTAAATCCATTCACTGCTGTCACTGCCCCTTGCCTCTGCCATTCATGAGTGGCCTTTAAACCTTTGAAATCTACAATTTAACACCATTGAAAACTAACTACTAAATCCATTCACTGCTGTCACTGCCCCTTGCCTCTGCCATTCATGAGTGGCCTTTAAACCTTTGAAATCTAGAATTTAACACCATTGAAAACTAACTACTAAATCCATTCACTGCTGCCACTGCCCCTTGCCTCTGCCATTCATGAGTGGCCTTTAAACCTTTGAAATCTAGAATTTAACACCATTGAAAACTAACTACTAAATCCATTCACTGCTGTCACTGCCCCTTGCCTCTGCCATTCATGAGTGGCCTTTAAACCTTTGAAATCTAGAATTTAACACCATTGAAAACTAACTACTAAATCCATTCACTGCTGTCACTGCCCCTTGCCTCTGCCATTCATGAGTGGGCTTTAAACCTTTGAAATCTACAATTTAACACCATTGAAAACTAACTACTAAATCCATTCACTGCTGTCACTGCCCCTTGCCTCTGCCATTCATGAGTGGCCTTTAAACCTTTGAAATCTACAATTTAACACCATTGAAAACTACTAAATCCATTCACTGCTGTCACTACCCCTTGCCTCTGCCATTCATGAGTGGCCTTTAAACCTTTAAAATATACAGTTTCACAGCATTGAAAAACTAACGATTAAATTCCTTCACTGCAGGAATGGCAAGCCATAATCGATGCTCTTGGCAACGACCTAACCCCGAATTACCTGGAAAAACACGACTTAATAATCCACCAGACACAAAACGGGTCCTTCACCTACTCCTACGGTAACGACGGCACATACAAGAGCAAACTCTATGCGAAGGTTCACAGGAAGGGCAACAGAGGCCACGCCTCCACCACTTACTTCCAGATGGCCAAGGGTCAAACAGGAACCCCATCTATACATTACGAGTCGGGCTTTGCTACCATCACTCAACTGCATTTCATACAAGGCAAAGACACCGCCCATTGGAAGGGCTTCGAGCAAGGGGCCTTCTTCAACAGGAACCCGGACGGCAGCTTCCTCGTCTTTGCTATCGCCAATGCGGCAGTCAAAGGTAATAGCAAGGCTATATCTAAGGACATAAGACAAGTAAGAGAGACTTGTGCAGCTTTTATGAACTCGACCCAGTTCACTGCCCAATCGCACAGCCAGGCGACTACCAATTTCACATCAAACGGGGAGAGCAATGACATGACCAGTTCCTTGAAAATGTCCGTCAAGGCTTCTCCAAAGATCCCATCATCTGGCGAGGACGTCGGTGCACTGAGAAATCTAAAAGGTGACAAGTCCATGATGATCAGAGGCATCGCGAAAGGCGTGTATCCCAAGTACGGGCCTGGAGATTACGTGGTAGACTTCAACGCCACTATTGCTGGGTCTATTGTGAACTCGACTCTAGTAACCAACACAAAAGGGCACACGTGGATTAACCAAGACGTTTTGAGCCCTGTACACTCCTCATCACTGCATCATCTTCATTTCTTATTTTGAGTTTACAATTCAAATGATTTCAAGCCATAAACAGCAATGTTCAGGTCAATACGAATGGCAAAACTGGTGAAACTATCACATAAGCAAAACTTGAGTTTGTAACTCATATGATTTCAAGTCATATATAACATTGTTCAGATCCTTGGGAACTGCAAAAGGTTCTAAAACTGGTGAAGCTATCACGCAAGCAATGCATCTTCTTGCTTCAGAGCCTTAGATCTGACACTGAAATCAAGAATTGTCCTAAAGAATATTTTGAAGATCAAATTTTCAAATTTTTGCAATCTACTTCAGTCATTTGT
The DNA here is from genome assembly GCF_036898095.1 of Palaemon carinicauda. Lineage (NCBI taxonomy): Eukaryota > Metazoa > Arthropoda > Malacostraca > Decapoda > Palaemonidae > Palaemon > Palaemon carinicauda. The sequence continues at coordinate 158,861,434 of NC_090734.1, forward strand.
TATTTCAAAGTCTTTTTTGAAATTCCAGCTCTTCTTGATTGTGTTTGAAACTTACTGAAAACCATGTTGATTAAAATAAGTATTATTTTTGGCTCTATATTTTACTCTATGTACAGCTGGACACCAAAATTCCTGAAACACCTCCCTCTGATTAATTGCACACTGTCACACCATTACTGCACGGCGCTTAACCAAATAGATAGCGTAATGGATAGCAGAGATGATGGGCGGGGCTACAGACACAAGATCACAGCACAGTAAGGGTGCACTTCCTCAGGTGTGCCAAGAATTCCTGTGTCCAGCTGTACAGATCTAATTAATTATTAAAGAAAACTTAAAATCTTGGTCATGTCATACATTATTGACATATTACCTGGACATGTAAGTTGGAAACAAAGTCACTTTCCAAGAACAATAACAGAAACTTTGACCTTAAAACCATGTCAAATATAGAAACTAAGATTTTATTTTCCAGGATAGTTATTCAATAACTGCTAAACACTATTATATTACCTTTTAAACTTATGCATATTTCAAAAATAAAATCAAAGGTGTTTGAAAAAAAATTGTATTATTAAACCTTAATGGAAAACTGTGAAACACAATAGATTTTACTTAAATCGTTTAACAGAAAGTTGTTAGATGAGATTGTACTAAGTAAATTACTCTCGTCTGCTGTATCCGAGAGGTTTTTACGATGGCCCTCCAAACTTGCAGCAAATATTTGAAAGGCTTTTTCAAAGGCCTTTAAAATTTGCAGAAAATATTAGAAAGGTTTTTCCAAAGGCCAATCAAACTTGCAACAAATATTTGAAAGGCTTTTACAAAGGCCCCACAAATTTGCAGTCAATGGTTAGAAAGGCTTTATCAAATGCCCTTCAAAATTCCAGCAAATGTTTGAAAGGCTTTTTCAAATGACCTTCAAACTTGCAACAAATGTTTGAAAGGATTTTGCAAAGGCCCTGCAAACTTGCAGAGAATGTCTGAAAGGCTTTTCAATCTTGCAGCAAATTTTTCTATGTTGAACAGACTGGCATAAGTCTCTTTTTATAGTTTATATATGAAAAATCTATTTCAATGTTGCAACTGTTCTTAAAAAAAATGTATTTTAATTGTTCATTACTTCTCTTGTAGTTCATTTATTTCCTAGTTTCCTTTCCTCAATGGGCTAATTTTTTATATTGGAACCCCTGGGCTTATAGCATCCAACTTTTCCAACTAGGGTTGTAGCTTAGCTAATAATAATAATAATAATAATAATAATAATAATAATAATAATAATACCAATTATAATAATAATAACAATAATAATAATAGTAATAATATAAATAATAATAGTAATAATAATAAAAATAATATTAATAGTGATAATAATAATAATAATAATAATAATAATAATAATAATAACAACAACAATGATAATATTAGTTACAATGATAATAGCAATAATAATAATAATAATAATAATAATAATAATAACAATAGTAGTAGTAATAATAATGATAATAATAATAGTAATTATAACAATAATAACACTTGATAATAATAATAATAATAATAATAATTATACTTATTAATAATAATAATATTAATAATAATAATTATAATAATAATAATAAAAGGATAAAAAATGAAAAGGACCAATATATATATATATATATATATATATATATATATATATATATATATATATATACATATATATATATGTGTGTGTGTGTGTGTAGTCCTATGCATATACTGAATTTTTCCAAACGTCAGTAAATGTTGTTCTTGAGATTTCAAAACTCACTGTAGATACAACTCTTCCTGGAATGCCAGGCGTATGACTAATCGGTCTCTCCCCGTCCCTTGGTTAAGGGGGGGGGGGGGCAGGTAGTAGTTATCCCCTGGTGAGAGGGGGTACCCCGAAAGGTGAACTCGGAAACAACAATCTCTCACAAAATGCTGAAACTGCCATGTTGTAGTTAGGAAAGTGGGAGGGGTGATATGGGTTGCACATATGTGCGTGTATGTGTGTGTGTGTGTGCATATCTATCTAAATATTTACCGGTATTTTTTGACGGGTCGTGCACACTAGTTACAAACATTGACATTATGTAATAGCCCCACTTAAAGGCTTTCTTTATCTAAATCATTTAGCACTATACACTTCAATAAAATCTTCTTAAACCTCTTTTATGAGTATTTGTGTAATCGTGTCAACAGATGTGAGAAAAACTAGGGAATTAACATACGGGGACTTCAAGGAATCAATAATTTGAAAATAAATCATAAATGAAAAAAAAAAAATTGACATGAGGGAACCTTAGGCACATTACATAAGAAAGGTTCAGTTATTCTATTATTATTATTATTATTATTATTATTATTATTACTAGCCAAGCTACCACCCTAGTTGGAAAAGCAAGGTGCTATAAGCCCAAAGGCTCCAACAGGGAAAAGTAGCCCAGTGAGGAAAGGAAACAAGGAAATAAATTAATGATGAGAACAAATTAACAATAAATCATTCTACAAACAGTAACAACGTCAAAACAGATATGTCAAATATAAACTATAAACTGATTAGAGAGAGAGAGAGAGAGAGAGAGAGAGAGAGAGAGAGAGAGAGAGAGAGAATGGGGCCTATAAAGATAGGCTTATAGCCTCTTACCCATTGATAGGAAGGATAAATAGTATAAGATTCGGTCTTTGACCATCACTCCTTAAGGATATACCTCGCAACCTAATTTTAACAGAGACTTTTCCTAATTATGCATATTTTCTTCAATTTATTATATACTAAATTTATATATCATATATATATATATATTTATATATATATATATATATATATATATATATATATATATATATATATATATTATCATTATTACTTGCCAAACTATAACCCTATTTGGAAAAGCAGGATGCTATTAGTCCAGGGACCCCAACAAGGAAAATAGCCCAGTGAAGAAAGGAAACAAGGAAAAAAATATTTTAAGAACAGTAACAACATTAAAATAAACATTTCCTATATAAACTATTAAAAAATTTAAAACAAGAGGGAGAGAAATTAGATAGAATAGTGTGCCAGAGTGTACCCTCTAA
>NC_090734.1:158869523-158879073 GCF_036898095.1 Palaemon carinicauda
GTTCTTATAGCTTTTAAAATATTTTAATTTTTCCTTTTTTATAATATTTCTTATAGTTCTTATAGCTTTTAAAATATTTTCCTTATTCCTTTTTTATAATATGTCTTATAGTTCTTATAGCTTTTAAAATATTTTAATTTTTCCTTTTTTTATAATATTTCTTATAGTTCTTATAGCTTTTAAAATATTTTCCTTTTTCCTTTTTTATATGTCTTATAGTTCTTATAGCTTTTAAAATATTTTAATTTTTCCTTTTTTATAATATTTCTTATAGCTTTTAAAATATTTTAATTTTTCCTTTTTTATAATATTTCTTATAGTTCTTATAGCTTTTAAAATATTTTCCTTATTCCTTTTTTATAATATGTCTTATAGTTCTTATAGCTTTTAAAATATTTTAAAATTGACTAATCGTAGTATTTGCTTAACCCTTATATAAAAAAACTAATTAAACATAATGTAAATCAGTTATCACTCTATACAGATAAAGCATAGTCGAAATAATGCTGAAGTGATACACTAAATGATCGTAGATAAAGTTTTTTTTTAACCAATGGGTCACGCAGGAAAATCTACTCAAACTATGTAAATACAAGGATTCCTATATATGAAACACGTAGACACCACTAAACCAATTGCTTTCAATTGAAATTTGATTAAAAGCTGTGTCCCAAAAGTATACACACATAGTAGCCTATATATATATATATATATATATATATATATATATATATATATATATATACATATATATACATATATTTATATATACATATATATACAGTATATATATGTATATATATATATATATATATATATATATACAGACATATATATACATATATACGTATATATGTATATATATATATATATATATATATATATATATATACAGACATATATATATACATATATACGTATATATGTATATATATATATATATATATATATATATATATATATATATATATATATATATATATATATATATATAGTGTGTGTGTGTGTGTGTGCACAATTCATTACTTGTTCTTAAAATACAATATTTCCTTAGATAAATAAAGATACCATAAGAATTAGAAAAAAAAACACTTACTTCTTCATTCTAAGTTAATTACTGGACGATGTAAAAACAATTAAAAAGTACTTTAAGGTCTGCAACACTCGACGTGAAAAAAGAACAGCGAAAAGCGAACATCATCAACATATTAATGCAACATTGTGTGTTCCATAATAATTATCATTTGAATGAGCAATCTCGGGCATGCATAATTCGACCAATGATGAAGCAGCATTAAATTAGTTCTGAATTCCGATTGGCTGTGAAGATCGACAGCCGAGAGGGCCAATGATGAGATAGCATTGCATTATTTCTGAATTCTGATTGATCGTGAAGATCGAAAGGCGGAAGGGCCAATGGTGAAGCAGCATTAAATTTTTTCGGAATTCCGATTGGCTGTGAAGATCGAGAGGCGAGAGGGCCAATGACAAAGCAGTATTAAATTGGTTCTGAATTCATATTGGCTGTGAAGATCGAGAGAAGAGAGGGCCAATGGTGAAGCAGTATTATGTTGGTTTTGAATTCCGATTGGCTGTCAAGATCGAGAGGCGAGAGGGCCAATGATAAAGCAGTATTAAATTGGTTCTGAATTCCGATTAGCTGTGAAGATCGAGAGCCGAGAGGACCAATGATGAAGCAGTATTAAATTGGTTCAGAATTCCGATTGGCAGTGAAGATCGAGAGCCGAGAGGACCAATGATGAAGCAGTATTAAATTGGGTCTGAATACTGACTGGCTGTGAAGATCGAGAGGCCAGAGGACCAATGATGAAGCAGCATTAAATTGGTTCTGAATTTCGATTGGTCGTCAAGATCGAGAGGGGAGAGGACCAATGATGAAGCAGTATTAAATTGGTTCTGAATTCTGATTGGTCGTCAAGATCGAGAGGGGAGAGGACCAATGATGAAGCAGTATTAAATTGGTTCTGAATTCTGATTGGTCGTCAAGATCGAGAGGGGAGAGGACCAATGATGAAGCAGTATTAAATTGGTTCTGAATACTGACTGGCTGTGAAGATCGAGAGCCGAGAGGACCAATGATGAAGCAGTATTAAATTGGTTTTAAAAACTGACTGGCTGTGAAGATCGAGAGCCGAGAGGACCAATGATGAAGCAGTATTAAATTGGTTCTAAATACTGACTGGCTGTGAAGATCGAGAGCCGAGAGGACCAATGATGAAGCAGCATTAAATTGGTTCTGAATACTGACTGGCTGTGAAGATCGAGAGGCCAAAGGACCAATGATGAAGCAGTATTAAATTGGTTCTGAATACTGACTGGCTGTGAAGATCGAGAGCCGAGAGGACCAATGATGAAGCAGTATTAAATTGGTTCTAAATACTGACTGGCTGTGAAGATCGAGAGCCGAGAGGACCAATGATGAAGCAGTATTAAATTGGTTCTAAATACTGACTGGCTGTGAAGATCGAGAGCCGAGAGGACCAATGATGAAGCAGTATTAAATTGGTTCTAAATACTGACTGGCTGTGAAGATCGAGAGGCCAAAGGACCAATGATGAAGTAGTATTAAATTGGTTCTAAATACTGACTGGCTGTGAAGATCGAGAGCCGAGAGGACCAATGATGAAGCAGCATTAAATTGGTTCTGAATTCCTCTTGGCTTTGAAGATCGAGAGGGGAGAGGACCAATGATGAAGCAGTATTAAATTGGTTCTGAATACTGACTGGCTGTGAAGATCGAGAGGCCTGAGGACCAATGATGAAGCAGCATTAAATTGGTTCTTAATTCCTCTTGGCTTTGAAGATCGAGAGGGGAGAGGACCAATGATGAAGCAGTATTAAATTGGTTCTGAATACTGACTGGCTGTGAAGATCGAGAGGCCAGAGGACCAATGATGAAGCAGTATTAAATTGGTTCTGAATACTGACTGGCTGTGAAGATCGAGAGCCGAGAGGACCAATGATGAAGCAGTATTAAATTGGTTCAGAATTCCGATTGGCTGTGAAGATCGAGAGGCGAGAGGACCAATGATGAAGCAGTATTAAATTGGTTCTGAATACTGACTGCTGTGAAGATCGAGAGGAGAGAAGGCCAATGGTGAAGCAGTATTAAATTGGTTCCGAATTCCGATTGGCTGTGAAAATCGAGAGGCCAGAGGGCCAATGATGAAGTGGCATCGGATTGTTTCTCAATTCTGATTGGTCGCGAAGAATTGGGAATGGGGGAAAGAGAAGGGTTATTGGTCAATATCCGGAGACAGCCAATGGACTGGCGCTCTCCTGTGAGGAAATTGATGGTCAATTGACCATCGAGGTTGGTTGGATTTAAGAGAAATGTCACTCTCTATCAGGGGTTGAGGGATAAATTGAAATATTCTAAGGGTCAATTTTTGTTTATTCAAACCTTTGTGTATTCTAATATAAGAAGTTATATATACATTATATATATATATATATATATATATATATATATATATATATATATATATGTATATATGTATACATACATACGAATATATATATATATATATATATATATATATATATATATATATATATATATATATATATATATATATATAAATTTGCCTTATTGATATTTTCACATAATAAAAAAAAAAACATTTCTTCATGATACTTGCAATTTTTGCAAATAATTATTCATTAATAAGACAGAGGAAAAAAATACAACCATAAAATTATTTTTTTCCATAAATGTTATATAAAAATTCAATGGGAAATCTGCTCCTTATATATTTGCTTTTAAGAACAAAAAGTTATTCAAAGTTAAATCTTATTAGCAGCTCCAATTACACAGAGAGAGAGAGAGAGAGAGAGAGAGAGAGAGAGAGAGAGAGAGAGAGAGAGAGAGAGATTCAATGATTAAGAATTAAGAGTTATTCATGAAGCACGACATTGTTCAATAACTTGTATGAGAGAGAGAGAGAGAGAGAGAGAGAGAGAGAGAGAGAGAGAGAGAGAGAGGAGAGAGAGAGAGAGAGAGAGAGAGAGAGAGAGAATCAATAATTAAGAGTAATTCATAAGCATGGCACTGTTTAATAACTCGTGTGTTTTAAAGAGAGAGAGAGAGAGAGAGAGAGAGAGAGAGAGAGAGAGAGAGAGAGAGAGAGAGAGAGAGAGAGAGAGAGAGGGAACATTCCAATGCACCTTTATGGCCTAATTATCATTCATTAAGTTTTATGAATACGAATTGGGAGCTTCATTGACAGCCGTCACGGGAAATTAGTATTAATAACTAACCGGGCGAGAGTATAAACTGTATCACAGTAATAATAATAATAATAATAATAATAATCATAATCACCAGAAAGTTGTAAACAATTCTAAACATTATCTTTTAAACTCATAATTTAGTACATGCAAGACGTGAAAAACCCCTACGGATATACATACCCCGGTTTCATCTCGGTTCCATTTTACCAGTTATAGATTATTATTATTATTATTATTATTATTATCATTATTATTAATTGCTAAGCTACAACCCTAGTTGGAAAAGCAGGATGCTATAAGCACAGGGGCTCCAACAGGGAAAATAGCTCAGTGAGGAAAGGAAAACGAAAAAATAAAATATTTTAAGAAGAGTAACATAATCTATATAAACTATCAAAACTTTAACAAAACAAGAGGAAGAGAATTAAGATAGAATAGAGTGCACGAGTGTACCCTCAAGCAAGACAACTCTAACCCAAGACAGTGGAAGACCATGGTACAGAGGATATGGCACTACCCAAGACTAGAGAACAATGGTTTTATTTTGAAGTGTCCTTCTCCTAGAAGAGCTGCTTACCATAGCTAAAGAGTCTGTTCTACCCTCACAAGGAGGAAAGTGGCCACTGAACAATTACAGTGCAGTAAGAAGAATTGTTTGGTAATCTCAGTGTTGTCAGGATATACTATCATAATCATGTCGCCAACAAAAACAATGAAACTATCGATAAACGAAGTAACATTAATTATGCGCGTTTGGAATAGTGATAAAATCTCAGGACAAATTATACGTTTCGACAGATTACAGCACTACTACTACTACTACTACTACTATTGGAAGCAATGCAATGACACAAGTGTCATTTTGACACTTTTGTTCCGTCAAATGGGCAAATCGTTTATAGAATTTCGAATTTCTCACTCTGAAATTGTTGCAATTATTCTGGGACATTTTGAAAAACTAGAAAAATCTCATTATGCAAAAAACAAAAAGTTAAATGCAGTCAGCATTTTAGTTTTGATAAAGCATTTCTGACATACGAACCGACAATATTTTTTTTTTCATGCACAATAAAATTTCGTGGGAAAAATTCCACTTGGGTTTTTGCCAATTTATAGAAAAACGAGAAAAAATCAGACTATTAAAATATTTGCGACATAAATGCTCCAAATCATAATTTGAAAATAAGTTTGGAGAATATTTTAAATCACATTAAGGTTAATATTCGTGAGAATTGGAAATGAAACTAAAAGAAAGATTACTCGAGTGCCATATGTGGATGAGATCATGGTGAGGGGTAGATGGAGATGGTTTGACCATGCTCTTCGCACTCCCCAAGAGAGATTAAGTCACCAAACGTTTATCTGGGCTCAACAAGGCCCTAGAAGAGTTGGAAGACCCAGCCCTACATGGCTGAGGATTATGAAGAGTGAAGTGGGAGAGGAAGAATGGAGAAGTGTTGATTTAAAAGCTCGAAGATAGAGACGACTGGTGAAATCTAACCGAGGCCCTTTGCGTCAATAGGGGTAGGAGGAGATGATGATGGTTATACGTTTGGCAGTTCCGGAACGTTTCTTTAAAATTAGCGAGGTTATTCAAGATTAAATCATATAATTACTAATAGAAAAAATATTATTATTATTATTATTATTATTATTACTTACTTACTTACTAAGCTACAAACCTATTTGGAAAAGCAGGATGTTATAAGCCCAGAGGCTCCTACAGGGAAAATAGCCAGTGAGGAAAGAAAACAAGGATGCAATATATTTATAGAACAGTAACAACACTAAAATAAAATAAATAAAAATGTATCTCATCACCATCCTCATAATAATAATAATAATAATATTAATAATAATAATAATAAAATCAATAATAATATTAATAATAATAAAAATAATAAATAATAATATTGATAATTATAACAATTTCAAAAAAATATAATAATAACAATAACAACCACAACAACCAATCAGTGTAATAATAAGAACATCAACAACAATAACAACAACCAATCAGTGTAATAATAATAACAACAGCAAGAACCAATCAGTGTAATAATAATAACAACAACAAGAACCAATCAGTGTAATAATAATAACAACAACCACCACCAATCAGTATAATAATAACAACAATAACAACATCAACAACAACCAATCACTAAATGAGCAACTATCTCAAAACACTAGGCTTCCATGACTACAGAACACCACGAACACAATTTCGTAAAGTTCATACATATTTCATGAAAAGCTTTCCTCACAATGAGACTCTTTATCAGCTTCACACCCCGAGACAATTGAACGAGAGAGAGAGAGAGAGAGAGAGAGAGAGAGAGAGAGAGAGAGAGAGAGAGAGAGATTACAAAATGTACAACTGTTCCTCAAATTCCAGGGTTGAGCATTGCGAACTAACAAAAGCACCCAATTAGAGGCGAATGGATAACTTGAGGGGAGAGGGGGGAGGGGTAAGTCCAGCTCCAGGGGCAGGGGGAGGGTGACCAGCTCCCAGGGTAGGGGTGAGGCCGTGTCTTTTGTTAAATGACAAAATCCCTTTAATCGGCGGACAACAATTGAGATACATATCTCTCTCTCTCTCTCTCTCTCTCTCCTCTCTCTCTCTCTCTCTCTCTCTCTCTCTCTCTTAGTTTTAATTGTTGATCTTGGATAATCTCTCTGTTATCTTATCTTAGGTAATCTCTCTCTCTCACTCTCACTCTCTCACGCACAATTAATTGCTCGCAGATTTCTCTGGTAACTCATCGTAGGCAATCTCTCTCTCTCTCTCTCTCTCTCTCTCTCTCTCTCTCTCTCTCTCTCTCGCTCTCTCTCTCTCAACTTATCTTAGGCAATCTCTCTTTCACACACCATTAATTGCTCTTGGATATTTCTCTCTGTTAACTTATGGTAAGCAATATCTCTCTCTCTCTCTCTCTCTCTCTCTCTCTCTCTCTCTCTGGAAACTGCACTTTTCAAAATGAGAATTCTGGAAGGCCCAGAAATCAAAATTGATGATTCTAGAAAACACACAGTTCAAAATTGAGGATTTTGTGAAACGTACTGATCAAAATTCAGGATTTTGGAAAACACACTTCAACATCTGGAAAATGAACAGATCGAAATTGATTGTTTTAGAAAAGGCACAGATCAAAATAGAGCATTCAGGAAAACGCAGATCGAAATTGAGGATTCTAGAAATACCAAAATAAAAATTGATGATTTTCGAAAGTAACAAAAATAAACTACAGTACTAATAGTATTCCAATATACTGGACAGATCAAAATGGAGGATTTAAAAAACGCACACATAAAAATTGTGGATTCTGGAAAAGGAAAACATAAAAATTGTGGATTTTGGAAGACGAAAACATCAAAATTGAGGACTCTAGTAGACGAAATCATCAAAATTAAGAAAATTAGAAGACGAAAACATCCAAATTGAGGATTCTGGAAAACGGAAACATCCAATTTGAGGATTCTGGAAAACGGAAACATCCAAATTGAGGATTTGAAAAACGAAAATATCAAAACTGAGTATTCTGGAAACCGAAACCATAAAAATTGAGGATTCTGGAAAACGAAAACGTTAAAATTGAGGATTCTGGAAAACGAAGAGATCAAATATCAGGATCCTAAACATACTATCAGTCTGATAGTGAAGACCTCCGACACAGCACCCTATATCTCAAAAACCAGCTTGCCTTTTCCGGAATCATTCGGACCGTAGGCGTATTTGAAGTGTGACAATCATGTAAGAACTTGGATTAAGGTTAGGGTTAATTCGGTCGACCTATTCCCTGACCTTGACCTTTGACCTAGGACTTTCAGAAGTGAATCACTTCCACCTCTCAACATAACAATTAACCCCTGAAAGTTTCACTACTTTATGAGTAAAATTGTGATCAGGAAGTTGTTCACAAACACATGGACAAATAGGGGCGAAAACATAACCTCCTCCAAAATTCGTTGGCGGAGGTAATTAAAATGCGAGAATGGGTATACTTAAAACCAAGCGAGGAAATGTTCGAAGTAGGTGTAGGGGTATATCTATGTGTATATGTAGGTGTAGCCGTAGAAAAATGTGTAGGTGTATCTGTAGGCGTAGGTGTAGGTAGGTGTAGTTGTATGTAGCTGTAGGTGTAGGTAGATGTAGCTGTAGGTGTAGGTAGGTGTAGTTGTAAGTGTATGTGTAGTTGTAGGTGTAGGTATAGTTGCAGGTGTAGGTGTAGGTAGGTGTAGGTGTAGGTGTAGGTAGGTGTAGTTGTAGTTGTAGGTAGGTGTAGTTGTAGGTGTATTTGTAGTTGTAAGTGTAGGTGTAGGTAGATGTAGTTGTAAGTGTAGGTGTAGGTAGATGTAGTTGTAAGTGTAGGTGTAGGTAAGTGTAGGTAGTTGTAAGTGTAGGTGTAGGTGTAGTTGTAAGTGTAGCTGTAGATATAAGTGTAGTTGTAGGTGTTAGTGTTGGTGTATGTAGGTGTAGTTGTAAGTGTAGATATAGGTGATAGTGTAGATGTAGGTGTATGTGTAACATACCAAGACGAAGAGGAGAAGAATAAAGGTTATTGTGAGAGGGAAGAGGGAGACGGAATTACGTCCACGTAAGAACAAGAAAGGAAGAAGAGATGAAAGAAGAAAGAAAATATACATACGAATGAACATGGATTACTGTGGATATAGAGGACTCAGAAAATGAAAGGAGGGGAAACGAGAATTAATGTTCTATAATGGCGTAAGAAGGAGGAAGGGAAAGCTGTGAATTCCTTTAATTTATATATATATATATATATATATATATATATATATATATATATATATATATATATATATATATATATACAGTATATTATATATATACAGTATATATATATATATATATATATATATATATATATATATATATATATATATATATATATAATTACACATACTTGTACGAGTGTGCATAATTATACATACATACATATACATACAATCGTTTAAGCAGTAGGAAATACAGCATTTCAATGGGGTCGGCGAGATACTAATGAGACCTAAGTGTACGATTGAATACCAAGTAATGCAGTGAACCTTTTCATCAAATACTCAAACGTTTAATACGAAAATTAAAGCTTATTTCAAGTGTCAAAATCATCTCACTTTCAGACGAATACAATAACGTGTAGACATGCGTTCGTACGTCTGAATCCTCAAATTGAATCTTCTATTAAAAATCGAAACGCAAATTAATTAAAACATTCGTTTCCAGAATTAATCAACATAGTAATTAAAAATTCGCGGGAGGAATAAGAGCGGTCCT
>NC_090734.1:158879573-158882073 GCF_036898095.1 Palaemon carinicauda
AGGAGGGAGAGAGAGAGAGAGAGAGAGAGAGAGAGAGAGAGAGATACGGGGTAAAATATAAAATGCAAAGACCAAATAGGAGAGAGAGAGAGAGAGAGAGAGAGAGAGAGAGAGAGAGAGAGGACATTCCATTATATCAGAAAACTGGATGCTAAATTCATATATTTTACACAACACTGCTTTATTGATATGAATTAATTTGCTTTCACATTGAATAAAGCTTTCTAATTCACTTTATAAATTGGTTGAATTTGCCTATTGAAGAAATTCTATAACTACTACTACTATCACTACTACTACTACAAACACGAATAATGGTAACATTAATAAAAACAAAAAATATTTTGATTTGATACCTTCCCTCCAGTAAGAGCACTTACTGTAGCACTCACTTTTTATCAATCTATCTTTTTGTTATTATAATTACCTTTTCTTTATTGGGTAAAGTATAATAATAATAATAATAATAATAATCCCTTTATAGTGAACCAAATTAATTCCTATAATCTCACGAAGATGGGATGTTCAGTATTCTCTCTCTCTCTCTCTCTCTCTCTCTCTCTCTCTCTCTCTCTCCTAAGTCTCACGCATTAAACTCACTGGATACTGCGCAATTATCCTACGGACACCAATCGAATAATCCTCTAGGAGAAATACTCGCAAACTTCCTTGACTATCTAATCTCTGGATTAAAGATAGAAAAACCTAAGGGGTTATTAGGTTACATAATGACCTTTAATGACCACTACCCGTGCTGTTACGACCTTCCCCTTCCAGTAATAATAACCGCAGACAGCTAATTAATACGCAGCCTTTGTGGTGGTCTACCACGCGTAAGATAACGCCCCAACCCGTCTTACCCAATGGACAATTATATCTTGCCTCTCGTTTCCCAATCTTAGGCCCGCCAATTTCTCCCAGTTTCCTGATATGGGTGAAGTATATTTATACAGAGGAATTGAGAACACGTAAAGGAATTTACTAACTTGACTCACTAAATGTCAGGAAGAAAACAAGTTGAGGTAAATGACAGGAAAATATAAAAATTTCAAAGTATTCTTCATGACCCAACTATTGTATTTTGAACAAATTACAGAAGTGAAACATATTTATCATAGTCATACGTTTGATTTTTTTTTCTTTTACAGTTGTTTAGTTTCTTTAAACTGAAGCCATTATCATTATCTAACATTAATAACATTTTGTAGAGTATGCGACCCGTCAAATGACGGCTAAATATTTAGACAGATGTGCAAGCACACGATACCCCCTCACACCAGGGTATGACCACTCCCTCTCCCTCCTACCAGAGGGACAGGGACAGTTTAGTGTGACCAGAATATATATATATATATATATATATATATATATATATACCAACACTTGCTTTTTATTATATTCATAATACGTACAAATACGTATCATCATTTCCCCCAACGCCTATTGACACAAAGGACCTCGGTTAGATTTCGCCAGTCGTCTCTATCCTGAGCTTTTAATTCAATACTTCTCCATTCATCATCATCTACTTCCCCCTTCATATTCCTCAGCCATATAGACCTAGGTCTTCCAACTCTTCTAGTGCCTTGGGATTAAATACGTAGAGTTACATTAACCTAAATAGTTTTCTACTTAAGAAAATTGTTAATATAAAACTACGTAATTGCTTCAGAGGTAATACAAAAAAAAAAAAAAAAAAAAAAAAAAATCTGTCATTTTCAATTTTATTCATAGAGCAATGAAACTTTCAAGGATTTACTGTTATTTTAGGACGTGGACATTTTGAAAATTCGTAGGTTAAAGGTCAAGTCGAGAAAAAGGTCGACCGAATTAACCCCAACCTTGAGAAATAAATTGCCGTGGCGGAGGTCTGCGCTCTAAGAGACGAGAAAATTGGCTTCAAACGTTTAAGCTATTTTGGGTTTTCACGTAATTATTTGCTAACCTTGAAATAATTATTTAATTAATCCTTATAATAATTAATCTAGATTAATGATTATCATACAGATAACAGGTCTATCAAATATCAAAGAATTTCATTTAATGGTGGGAAAAAAAATCCGGAAACGCAGAGGAAATAAAAGAATTCCACAGCATAATATTAATGTAAAGAAGGAGAACTATGTGAATCTACCGCTGTGGTAATAGGATATGAACTGAAATAAAATAAGTCACTGGACTATGTTATATGAGAGAGAGAGAGAGAGAGAGAGAGAGAGAGAGAGAGAGAGGTTTCCTCTTTGAAAGAAAGTTTACCTAGAGGGGCACTCAGTAGAGCGCAGACTTCCGTCACGTCAGCCTATTTCTCGACCTTTTGCTTGACCTTGTCCTTGACCTTTGACCTGGGTCTTTCAAAATTGAACCACGTCTACGTCTCAACATAACAATTATTCTCTGAAAGTTTCACTATATGAGTAAAATTGTAGCCATGAAGTTGTTCACTAAACAGACAAACAGGGACACAAACATAACCTCCTTCCAACTTCGTTGGCGGAGGTAA
>NC_090734.1:158884573-158889573 GCF_036898095.1 Palaemon carinicauda
GAATAAATATCTCCTATATAAACTATAAAAACTTTAACAAAACAAGAGGAAGAGAAGTAAGATAGAAGTGTGCTCCAGTGTACCTTCAAGCAAGAGATCTCTAACCCAAGACAGTGGAAGACCATGGTACAGAGGCTATGGCACTACCCAAGAATAGAGAACAATGGTTTGATTTTGAAGTGACCTTCTCCTATAAAAGCTGCTTACCATAGCTAAAGAGTCTCTTCTACCCTCACTATGAGGAAAGAGGCCACTGAACAATTACAGTGCAGTAAGAACTGTTATTATCTTTCACGGGTTGGTGACCGTAATATCAATCCTTTACGTTAATATATCCGTTTTAAAAAAAAAGATAAATGCCTGGAAACATTTATGCCATGATTTTTGCCATTTCTACGGCAAATA
Source organism: Palaemon carinicauda (assembly GCF_036898095.1). Lineage (NCBI taxonomy): Eukaryota > Metazoa > Arthropoda > Malacostraca > Decapoda > Palaemonidae > Palaemon > Palaemon carinicauda. Next base: position 158,884,979 of record NC_090734.1, read on the forward strand.
TTTAGGCCTAATCGGAGAAATGAAATCAGCATTTCTCTAACATGATCCGAGATGTGCTTTCGAACGTGTTTACTTGTCGTGTGGCTGTAGCTTAAGGTAGGTGTGTGTGTGTGTGTGTGTGTGTGTGTGTGTGTGCGCGGCGGGAGTTTAATTCAATATTAATCTCTTCGCTGACTAAATCGATGACTCTGCAGATAAACACATCTCCCTCTACACATGATATAATTTTTTTTTTTTTTTTTTGGCTAAATCAAGGTCAACCACCAAGTCAGTCCTGAGCCCATATGCGTTGATGGCATCCGTGTAACGACTTATAAAAGATTACAGTTATATAAATTAGGATTTCTCAATTAAAATTCTATATGATTTTCTTTTATTCCTTCCCCCCTTAACCACACTTCTTATTTTTTTATGAAGATTATTATTATTATTATTATTATTATTATTCTTATTATTACTACAAGCTACAACCCTAGTTGGAAAAGCAAGATGCTATAAGCCCAGGAGCTCCAACAGGGAAAATAGTTCAGTGAGGAAAGGAAATAAGGAAATAAATAAATGATGAGTTATTATTATCATTATTATTATTATTATCATTATTATTATTATTATTATCATTATTAATAGCCAAGCTAACCATAGTTGGAAAAGCAAGATGCTGTAAGCCCAAGGGCTCCAACAGGGAAAAATAGCCAGTGAGGAAAGGAAATAAGGAAATAAATAAATGATGAGAATCAATTAACAATAAATCATTCTAAAAACAGTAACAATGTCAAAACAGATATGTCATATATATACTATAAACATACTTATGCCAGCCTGTTCAACATAAAAACATTTGCTACAACACTGAACTTTTGAAGTTCTACCGGTTCAACTACCCGATTAGGAAGATCATTCCACAACTTAATAAAGGCAATGATTTGCCTAATGAAGGCATTTTTATCATCATCTCCTGCGCCTATTGATGCAAAGGGCCTAGTTTAGATCTTGGGCTTTTAAATCAATACTTCTCTAGTGCTAGTACCTCCTTGTCCGTTACTCATCCGTTTCTTGTCCGTTGCTCATCCGTTTCTTGTCCGTTCGTTGTTCGCTTTACTGTTTAACTTCCGTTACATCAGACATCGGGTCATTTCCGTTGGAAAGATATCAAGGGTTGTAACGTAACAAAGATGAACGGTAAATCGAACAACAAACGGATAAAGAACGGATGGAGAACAGACAATTAACGGATAAAGAACGGATGAGCAACGGACAATTAACGGATAGAGAACGGATGAGCAACGGACAATTAACAGATAGAGAACGGATGAGCAACGGACAATTAACGGATAGAGAACGGATGAGCAACGGACAATTAACAGATAAAGAACGGATGAGCAACGGACAATTAACGGATAAAGAACGGATGAGCAACGGACAATTAACGGATAGAAAACGGATGGGCAACGGACAATTAACGGATAAAGAACGGATGGGCAACGGACAATTAACGGATAAAGAATGTACAAAAAGTGGAACCGGATAAGTAACAGACAGAACGGACTAATACTAATACTATTATTATTATTATTATTATTATTTGCTAAGCCACAACCCTAATTGGAAAAGCAGCATGCTATAATCCAAGGGGCCCCAACAGGGAAAATAGCTCAGTGAGGAAAGGAAACGAGGAAAAAATAAAACATTTTAAGAACAGTAGCCACATTGAAATAAAATACAGGAGAGTCGCCATAGGAGAACAGGAGACTAAACGGACATAGACGTAAATCGAAGGAGTGACATTTCGGGTCTCCGTTTCCTCTCCGTAATTGCAATCCGGGTTGATGTGACAGACGTTTGAGGAATACCGCACTCGTGGAATCGGGCGGAAATTATGGGCAAAGGGAGAAAATCATTTTGGGAATGGTAACTTTTTTCAGAATATTATTATTATTATTATTATTATTATTATTATTATTATTATAGGAGAAAATAGTTTTGGGAACGGTAACTTTTTTCAGAATATTATTATTATTATTATTATTATTTTCATTATTATTATTATTATTAAAGGAGAAAATCATTTTGGAAACGGTAACTTTTTTCAGAATATTATTATTATTATTATTATTATTATTATCATTGTTATCATTATGATTATCATTATTATTATTATGATTATCATTATTATTATTATTTTCATTATTATTATTATTATTATTATTAAAGGAGAAAATCATTTTGGAAACGGTAACTTTTTCAGAATATTATTATTATTATTATTATCATTATTATCATTGTTATCATTATGATTATCATTATTATTATTATGATTATCATTATTATTATTATTATTATTATTATTATTATTATTACTATCATTGTTATCATTATTATTATTATTATTATATTATTAAAGGAGAAAATCATTTTGGAAACAAACTTTTTCAGAATATTATTATTATTATTATTATTATTATTACTATTATTATTATTATCATTATTATTATTAATATTATTAAGATAATTATTAATACTATTATTATCATTATCATCATTATTATTATTATTATTATTATTATTATTATTATTACTGGATAAGCTACAACTCTAGTTGGAAAAGCAAGATGCTATAAGTCCAGTGAGGAAAGAAAATAAGGAAATAAATAAACGATAAAAGTAATGAAAATTAAAATAAAATATCTTAAAAAACATTAACAACATTAAAACAGATATTTGATATATAAACTATAAAAGGACTTATCTTATATAATAAACACGTTTTGATTATTAGTCAATATGAAAATTCTTGTAGAATATTACGAATATTACTGTACAATTAAGATGAATATATCGATATCTCAAGGATTTTATCAGATAAAAACACAAATAAAGAAAAAGAAGAAAATGATTTTGGAAACAGCAACTTCTTCAGATTATTCTATATAATTAAAACTTTTTAATTATTAGGCAATATCAAAAACCTTGTAGAATCTTACGGAAAATAACTATAAAATGATATGAAGGTTTCGATATCTCAAGGATTTTATCAGATAAAAATACAAATAAAGAAAAAGGAGAAAATTATTTTGGAAACAGCAATTTCTTCAGATTATCTTATATAATAAACACGTTTTTATTATTAGGCAATACGAATATTAATATGACTGTACAATGAGATGAATGTTTCGATATCTTATGAATATTATCAGATAAAAATACGAATAAAGCAAAATGCTAAAATTATTTTGGAAATCGCAACATCCGAAGAACTTATGTATTAAAAACCTCTTAATTGTTAGGCCATATGAAAAACCTTGTAGAATATTACGAAAATTACTATACAATAAGATGAATATTTCGATATCTCAAGGATTTTATTAGATAAATATACGAAAAAAATATTTGCGGAAATTACAGAATTGTGTTGAAATACGGAAAATAAGCGTAAAGGAGGAGGAAATGGCGTAGGTCGTTGGGAATACATTTATATCTCTAATAAAATAAGCTCTTATTTCTACCGCCATAGTCAATTTCCTTTTTCGTTTTTTTTTTTCTTACAAATTAATGTCATCTTAAATTGATTACAACGATACATCCTTTTTAGTTTTACCTATATGTGTTACCCTTATTTGCTTACAAAATATTCATCATGATCATTTTACACACACAAAAAAAAAAAAAAAAAAAAAAAAAAATTATCCTGTTTTGATATTTTCTTTTTCATTTTCTTTTTCATAATCAAATGTGTCCTTTATTTGTTTACATTTTTTTCTAAATATATTTACCAACAAGTGTTTCCCTTCTTTGTTTGCACAAAAAATAATTCATTTAATTGTTTACAAACACACACTTATTCATATAAAAAACACACTTATTCATATGTTTACAAACAAACGATTTCTTTGTTTACAAACAACCGTTCATTCACATGTTTACAACCGAATGTCATCTTGACTTGTTTACAAACAAAAAACAAACAAGTATCAACAGACTCCCTATAGAATACGACACTGACACCAAACCAATATTGAATTCGATATATGCAAACGTGTCCATCACCCACTTCGAATAAACAAATAAATAAACAAATAATTAAATAATCAGATAAATATCTACCTAAAATGGCCAATCAAAAGACTCGAGCCTCAGGCATGAGTGTACCGATATTCCAAAACCCGATTATGGAGGTATTTCATCCATACGCAATTCTATGGCTTGAAAACATTCAGGGAAAGTCTCCCATTGCTGTCGGATGCTTCAATATATGATGGTGATGATCGTTCAAGAGGAGGGAAGCATCGCTTTGATCTTATTCTCTTACATTCTCTCTCCCCACATGTGCTCTTTTCAGAGAGAGAGAGAGAGAGAGAGAGAGAGAGAGAGAGAGAGAGAGAGAGAGAGGGATAAAACTTGGAAACCTATCTTTTAATTTTACATTTTGTCGTTAAAATAACTAAATAATTTCTTGGGGAGAGAGAGAGAGAGAGAGAGAGAGAGAGAGAGAGAGAGAGAGAATTGAAACCTATAATTTCATTTTACCTTATGTCGTTAAAATAACTAAACCATTTCTTGGAGAGAGAGAGAGAGAGAGAGAGAGAGAGAGAGAGAGA
>NC_090734.1:158894573-158907073 GCF_036898095.1 Palaemon carinicauda
CTATATATATATATATATATATATATATATATGTGTGTAATACAAAATCATAATACATGATAAAAGCTTTTATATAACTCATATAAAAAAATAAAACATTACAATTGAGAAAATGAACTCAAATTCATGTAGGAGAGAGAGAGAGAGAGAGAGAGAGAGAGAGAGAGAGAGAGAGAGAGTACAATATAGATGTCTTACACAACCTTATTTCCCTGTTTCCAATAAAAGAATTCATATAAAAATAATGAGCAGCAATTAGAAAATATTCTGTATTTATAACGCTGGACATTGCTTTAGGGAGCTTCTAGATTATGTCAGAGACACTAAAAGAAATGTTACTTTCTAATAGATAGCCCTGCAAAGTTTCTCTAGAAAGGCTTGTCTTTTATTTAATTAACTTTAGTTGAGTAATATCTTCAAAATAAAAATAAAACAAATAATTCTCTTGATAATTAAATAAATTAAGTAGAGGACATTACAAACTCATTCTAATTATCATTATCATTTCCTCCTAAGGCTATTGACGCAAAGGGTCTCGGTTAGATTTCGCCAGTCGTCTCTATCTTGGGGTTTTAAATCAATACTTCTCCATTCATCATCTCCTACTTCACGCTTCATAGTCCTTAGCCATGTAGGCCTGGGTCTTCCCACTCTTCTAGTGCCTTTGGAGCCCAGTTGAAAGTTTAGTGAGCTAATCTCTCTTGCGGAGTGCGAAGACCATGCTCAAACCATCTCCATCTACCCTTCACCATGGTCTCATCCACATATGGCACTCGAGTAATCTCTCTTATAGAGAGATCTGAAAGAGTTTATTTCGAAACAAAGGCCTCCAGTAACAACAAAGAAATCTATTGAAGACACAAGGCATATCCAACCCTCTCCACAAAAGACAGGCATAATCCAAGGCATATCCAAGCATCTTCCCAGAAGACAGACATTATCCAAGGCCTATCCAAGCCTCTTCCAGAAGGCAGGTATTACCCTAGGCATATCCAAGCTTCTCCTCAGAGGACAGGCGTTATCCAAGCCTCTCCCCCGAAGACAGGCTTTATCCAAGGCCTATCCAAGCCTCTCCCCCGAAGACAGGCATTATCCAAGGTATATCCAAGCCTCTCCCCCGAAGACAGGCGTTATCCAAGCCTCTCCCCCGAAGACATGGTTTATCCAAGGCATATCAAAGCATTTCCCCTGAAGATAGGAAATATCCAAGACTATCCCCAGAAGACAGGCATTATCCAAGACTCTCCCCCAAAGACAGGCATTATCCAAGACTCTCCCCCGAAGACAGGCAATATCCAAGACTCTCCCCCGAAGACAGGCGTGATCCAAGACTCTCCTTCGAAGACAGGCATTATCCAAGGCATATCCAAGCCTCTCCCGCGATGAAAGGCATTATCCAAGCCTCTCCTTTGCAGAGAGGCATTATCCAAGGCATATCCAAGCCTCTCCCCCAAACACAGGCATTATCCAAGGCATATCTAAGCCTCTCCACAAAAGACAGGCATTATCCAAGGCATATCCAAGCCTCTCCCACAAAAACAGGCATTATCCAAGCATCTCCCACAAAGACAGGCATTATCCAAGCCTCTCCCCCGTAGAAAGGCATTATCGAAGACTCTCCCCCGAAGACAGGCATTATCCAAGCATCTCCCACAAAGACAGGCATTATCCAAGACTCTCCCACAAAGACAGGCATTATCCAAGACTCTCCCCCGAAGACAGGTATTATCCAAGATTCTCCCCCGAAGACAGGCATTATCCAAGACTCTCCCCCAAAGACCGGCATTATTCAAGACTCTCCCTCGAAGACAGGCATTATCCAAGCCTCTCCCCTGAAGAAAGGCACTATCCAAGCCTCTCCCCTGAAGAAAGGCATTATTCAAGACTCTCCCTCGAAGACAGGCATTATCCAAAATTCTCCCCCAAAGACCGGCATTATTCAAGACTCTCCCTCGAAGACAGGCATTATCCAAGCCTCTCCCACAAAGACAGGCATTATCCAAGCATCTCCCACAAAGACAGGCATTATCCAAGCCTCTCCCCTGAAGAAAGGCATTATCGAAGACTCTCCCCTGAAGACAGGCATTATCCAAGCATCTCCCACAAAGACAGGCATTATCCAAGATTCTCCCACAAAGACAGGCATTATCCAAGACTCTCCCCCGAAGACAGGCATTATCCAAGCATCTCCCACAAAGACAGGCATTATCCAAGCATCTCCCACAAAGACAGGCATTATCCAAGCCTCTCCCCTGAAGAAAGGCATTATCGAAGACTCTCCCCCGAAGACAGGCATTATCCAAGCATCTCCCACAAAGACAGGCATTATCCAAGACTCTCCCCCGAAGACAGGCATTATCCAAGACTCTCCCTCGAAGACAGGCATTATCCAAGCATCTCCCACAAAGACAGGCATTATCCAAACATCTCCCACAAAGACAGGCATTATCCAAGCTTCTCCCCTGAAGAAAGGCATTATCGAAGACTCTCCCCCGAAGACAGGCATTATCCAAGCATCTCCCACAAAGACAGGCATTATCCAAGCATCTCCCACAAAGACACGCATTATCCAAGCCTCTCCCCTGAAGAAAGGCATTATCGAAGACTCTCCCACGAAGACAGGCATAATCCAAGCATCTCCCACAAAGACAGGCATTATCTAAGACTCTCCCCCGAAGACAGGCATTATCCAAGACTCTCCCTCGAAGACAGGCATTATCCAAGCATCTCCCACAAAGACAGGCATTATCCAAGCATCTCCCACAAAGACAGGCATTATCCAAGCCTCTCCCCTGAAGAAAGGCATTATCCAAGCCTCTCCCTGAAGAAAGGCATTATCGAAGACTCTCCCCCGAAGACAGGCATTATCCAAGCATCTCCCAAAAAGACAGGCATTATCCAAGCATCTCACCAAAGACAGGCACTATCCAAGCCTCTCCCCTAAAGAAAGGCATTATCCAAGACTCTCCCCCGAAGACAGGCATTATCCAAGACTCTCCCCGAAGATATGCAATATCCAAGACTCTCCCCCAAAGAGAGGCAGGAAGACTCTCCTCCGAAGACAGGTATTATCCAAGACTCTCCCCCAAAGATATGCAATATCCAAGACTCTCCCCAAAGAGAGGCAGGAAGACTCTCCTCCGAAGACAGGTAATATCCAAGATTCTCCCCTGAAGTGCATTATCCAAGACTCTCCCCGAAGACAGGTATTATCCAAGACTCTCCTCGAAGACAGGCATTATCCAAGACTCTCCCCGAAGACAGGTATTATCCAAGACTCTCCCACGAAGACAGGCAATATCCAAGACTCTCCCCTGAAAACAGGCATTATCCAAGCCTCTCCCCTGAGGACAGGTAATATCCAAGACTCTCCCCCGAATACAGGCATTATCCAAGACTCTCCCCCGAAGACATTCATTATCCAAGACTCTCCCCCAAAGATAGGCGTTATCCAAAACTCTCCCCCCAAAGATGGGCATTATCCAAGACTCTCCCCCAAAGACAAGCGATTATCCAAGTCTCCCCCGAAGACAGGCATTATCCAAGCATCTCCACAAAGACAGGCATTATCCAAGCATCTCCCACAAAGACAGGCATTATCTAAGACTCTCCCCCGAAGAACAGGCATTATCCAAGACTCTCCCTCGAAGACAGGCATTATCTAAGACTCTCCCCCGAAGACAGGCATTATCCAAGACTCTCCCTCGAAGACAGGCATTATCCAAGCATCTCCCACAAAGACAGGCATTATCCAAGCATCTCCCACAAAGACAGGCATTATCCAAGCCTCTCCCCTGAAGAAAGGCACTATCCAAGCCTCTCCCCTGAAGAAAGGCATTATCGAAGATTCTCCCCCGAAGACAGGCATTATCCAAGCATCTCCCACAAAGACAGGCATTATCCAAGCATCTCACCAAAGACAGGCATTATCCAAGCCTCTCCCCTAAAGAAAGGCATTATCCAAGACTCTCCCCCGAAGACAGGCATTATCCAAGCCTCTCCCCTAAAGAAAGGCATTATCCAAGACTCCCCGAAGACAGGCATTATCCAAGGACTCTCCCCCGAAGATATTGCAATATCCAAGACTCTCCCCCAAAGAGACGCAGGAAGACTCTCCCCCAAAGAGAGGCAGAAGACTCTCCCCCAAAGAGAGGCAGGAAGACTCTCCTCCGAAGACAGGCATTATCCAAGACTGTCCCCCCGAGGATATGCAATATCCAAGACTCTCCCCCAAAGAGAGGCAGGAAGACTCTCCTCCGAAGACAGGCATGTATCCAAGACTCTCCCCCGAAGATATGCAATATCCAAGGCTCTCCCCTAAAGAGAGGCAGGAAGACTCTCCTCCGAAGACAGGTAATATCCAAGATTCTCCCCTGAAGTGCATTATCCAAGACTCTCCCCGAAGACAGGTATTATCCAAGACTCTCCTCGAAGACAGGCATTATCCAAGACTCTCCCCGAAGACAGGTATTATCCAAGACTCTCCCACGAAGACAGGCAATATCCAAGACTCTCCCCTGAAAACAGGCATTATCCAAGCCTCTCCCCTGAGGACAGGTAATATCCAAGACTCTCCCCCCGAAACACAGGCATTATCCAAGACTCTCCCCCGAAGACATTCATTATCCAAGACTCTCCCCCCAAAGACAGGCGTTATCCAAAACTCTCCCCCAAAGATGGGCATTATCCAAGACTCTCCCCCAAAGACAAGCATTATCCAAGTCTCCCCCGAAGACAGGCATTATCCAAGACTCTCCCCCGAAGACAGGCCAAATCCAAGACTCTCCCCCGAATACAGGAAATATCCAAGACTCTCCCAGAAGACAGGCATTATCCAAGGCATATCCAAGCCTTTACCCGAAAGACAGGCAATATTCAAGACTCCCCACCCCGAAGACAAGCATTATCCAAGACTCTCCCCCGAAGACAGGCATTATCCAAGACTCTCCCCCGACGACATGTATTATCCAAGATTCTCCCCAGTAGGCAGGCAATATCCAAGACTCTCCCCTGAGGTGCATTATCCAAGACCCTCCCCTGAAGACAGGCATTATCCAAGACTCTTCCTAGAAGACAGGCATTATCCAAGACTCTCCCCTGAAGACAGGCATTATCCAAGACTCTCCTTCGAAGACAGGCATTATCCAAGCCTCTCCCTCAAAGTCAGGCATTATCAAAGACTCTCCCCCGAAGACAGGCATTATCCAAGACTCTCCTTCGAAGACAGGCATTATCCAAGCCTCTCCCTCAAAGACAGGCATTATCCAAGCCTCTCCCCTGAAGATAGGCATTATCCAAGCCTCTCCCCTGAAGACAGGCATTATCCAAGCCTCTCCCCCAAAGACAGGTATTATCCAAGCCTCTCCCTCAAAGACAGGCATTATCCAAGACTCTCCTTCGAAGACAGGCATTATCCAAGCCTCTCCCCCGAAGACAAGCCAGGCATTACCCAAGGCATATCCAAGCCTCTCCCCATAGGAAAGGCGTTTATCGAAGCCTCTCCCCTGAAGACAGGCATTATCCCAAGCCTCTCCCCCGAAGACAGACATTACCTTTCCGTCTATGCCTCTTAAATGCCCTTAGTAGGATTACTTAAAACAGCAAGAAAACCATGTAGGATACCCGCCCACTTGTTTCCTCTGAAGGATTACCCCCACAGAGACCCAACATCTGAGACACTAATTCCCTTTGAGATTCACAACAATAGAAGCCGGAGGCCATTAACCCGGTCAACCTAAGACCATAATGGAGAGAGGAGATGGGGGATGAAATGGTTTGTGTGATAAGGGGAAGGGGGCAGGGAGGGGGGGAGGGGGGGATAATTGGGAGGGAGGGTTTCATTGGGGGGGGGGGGGAAGGGAAAGGGTTTATTGGCTATCAGGTTACATTAGGTTTTATTGAATGGGGGGACAGATGAGAGATTTTATTGGACGGAAAAAAAAAGTGGAGGGGTTTGGTAGACGTGATAGATAGATTGATTAATTGAATGAGTTGAGGTTCTCTGGCATCCTGAGGCAGGGTGACTTCAAAGAGTTGAGGTTTTGAATAAAGCAGGATTGGATGGAAGCAAGGTTGGGTGAGGTTTAATAAGGTGGCCAGGTCTTTAATAAATATAGATGAAAATTATTAATTGTAGAGACCTTTACGAATGGGGTTGGGGTTCAACTAAAAAAAGGAAATGATTAAAATAAACGTTTTTGACAGAGAGAGGTGGTAAAGAGGTTGGAGAAGAGAAGGTATTTTAGGATGGGGGTTTAGTATGTAAAATGGGATTGAAGTTATAGCTTTGTTTTGTCATTTTATTCTGTAGGTTTTGAATTGAATGATAACATGAGAGAGAGAGAGGAGAGAGAGAGAGAGAGAGAGAGAGAGAGGTGGTTTGAAAGTAGCACACCAGGAATCGTCAGAGAGAGAGAGAGAGAGAGAGAGAGAGAGAGAGAGAGAGAGAGAGAAATGAACAATATCGGACTGGATTTGATTTATGGCTTTGGGGCTATATAGCACAGCGCTTGGCCTTATGAGGTCATTCGTTATCAAGTGCATTAAAGTGTATATGTATATATATATATATATATATACATATTGTAAAATTGTGCTTTAAAGATCCCCATATTGGTGTAATGTTTTAAAAATAACATTCATACATACGTACACACCTACGTATATATATATATATATATATATTTCTCATAGGTAGGAATGTAACACACGATAAAATTTAGAAAAGGGGAAGTCCCTCCTGTATAACATGAAAGAAAACGCTTCCGAATGTCAAAGTGTGTACGACCATTGGTCGAATGACTTACAAAAAGACCTGAAAACCTTTTAATATACACATATATATATATATATATATACATAATATATATACATATATATAATATATGTATATATATAATATATATATATAATATATAAATATATATATGTATATATATGTATATATATATATATATATATATATATGTATATATATATATATATATACTAACACAAACAAACATACATACATACACATTCAGTCATATTCCTCTTTGTGACTAACAATTTGTTTACATTACTTTTCCTTATTTTATCATTTCCTTACTAATTTTAAAAATATAACTAAAAAATTTATTAATCGTAACTCTTGATAAACCTTCATAAATAAAAGGCATTGTCATGATCATGCAAAAGCACAATTATTTAACCAGGTCACTGGTAACAGGTCGATCAAAACCTATACTCAATTTTTTTTTAATGAGGCGCATTTGTACAGACTCGCAGCGGTGCCCTTTAAGCTCGGAAAATGTTTCCTGGTCGCTGATTGGTTAGAATTATCTTGTCCAACCAATCAGCGATCAGGAAACTGTTCCGAGCTAAAAGGGCACCCCAGCGAGTCGGTGCAAATCTGCCTCACTAAAAAGAATTGAGTATAGTTAAGTAAAGCGCTTAAATATTTCTATAAAATTCCAAGCTTCTTCACATCATAAAAAGACTAAAAACAAACGCCTGGAAATTTCATCCTCAGGGTTGCGGTGGCCGATGTGGTAACGTCCCTCGACTGGTAATCGCCAGACTGGAGTTCGACCCCCGCTCAAATTCGTTTGCTTCCTTGGTCGCTGTAACCTCACCATCCTTGTGAGCTAAGAATGGCGGGGGTGGGTTGGGGAAGCCTATAGGTCTCTCTGTTACAACATCAGCAGCCATTGCCTGGCTCTCCTTGATCCTAGCTTGGATGGAGGGGGTGGTGCTTGGGTGCTGATCATATGTATGGTCAGTCTCTGGGGCATTGTCCTGCTCGATAGGGCAATGTCACTGTCCCATGCCTCTGCCATTCATGAGCGGCCTTTAAACCTTATGCAAGTAATAAGTTCTTATTCAAGAACTTTTGATTTTCAATATTGTTTAAAACAAACTTTTTATTCTATTGAAATTTTGGATAAATTGAAGCCTGATTATAATCACTCTTTTTCTCTTTCTACATCATGGAAAAAACTTAATGATTAAAGATACACAAAAATACATGAACATTTTTGTAATATATAACTTAAAATATATATTATTCATCCATTGGGCTATAGCATCTTGCTTTTCCCACTAGAGTTGTAGCTTAGCTAGTAATAATAATAACAACAACAATAATAATAATATAATAATAATAATAATAATAATAATCATAATAATAACTAATGATTCATTCTTCTGAAAGCTATTTAATTTTTATAAGGATATCTTCATTTTTATGGTTTTAAATTGAATTTCCATTTCTCTTTATCTATACATTGATATATAATTCTCCTTTACTTCTCTTGTAGTTAATTTCCGTTCATCACTAGACTATTTTTCCCAATTTGAGCCCCTGGGCTTTTAGTATCCTGCTTTTCCAACTAAGGTTGTAGATTTAGCAAGTAAAAACATTTCATTAAATATATTATTCTAATTCTTCACTACTTCACTTGAAGTTAATCTATTTACTTATTTCCTTTCCTCAATGGGCTATTTTTCCATGTTAAAGCCCTTAGGATTATATCATCCTGCTTTTCCAACTAGGGTTGTAGCTTAGCAGTTAATAACATGTCATAGAATATATTATTCTGATTATTCATTACTTCTCTTGAAGTATATTTATATCCTTATTTCCTTTCCACACTGATATTTTTCCCTGTTGGAGCCCTTGGGCTTATAGCATCCTGTTTTTCTAACTATGGTTGTAGCTTAGATAGTAATATTAGCAACAAACAAATACACAGAAAACCAAAATAGATACAATAAATGCAGCACTATCAGTAAAAATCATCAGTTTCAAGTTACATATAATTTTCATAAATTATATAAAAAAAAAACCTCCCGTATGAAAAATTATAAAAAAAAGTGGAAAAAAATGAATGCATAAGTACTCCGGTTCTAGCGTATAAACTAAATCAATGTCATTAACATGAAGCATAAATTGAATTAAATTTCTGTTCCATTATGGAATTCGATTGATATTCCCAAGTACTAGATATGGAAAATTACACCAAAAAGAAATTTAGCATATACAGTATATGAGAATATGACGTATATAGTACATATTCATTTACTGTATATACAGTACATACATTATATATATATATATATATATATATATATATTTATATACACATATGTATATATATGTATTATATACATATATATATTCATTAATTAATCACCATAATGCATTTGTGGCGTCTAAATAGCGCATATATATATATATATATATATATATGTATATATACACACACATATAAATATATACACATACCTATATGCAATATATATACATATATATACAGTATATATATATATATATATATATATATAATTGGATATATGTATATATACATATATATATATTCATTAATTAATCATATAATGCATTTGTGGGCGTCTAAATAGCGCATATATACATATATATACCACACATACATGCATATGTATATATACACACATATATACATACATATATATATATATATATATATATACATTCACATCCCTTACTTATGCAACCTCAAGAAAGACAGCCCGAATATTCAACAACATTAAAAAAGCAAGCGAATCACCAAACCATGTAAAAAAAAAAAACCGCAATATTAGTATACTCAAGTGCACGGCAGAGTTTGCAGGTTTCTGCAAAACAATACGTACCTGAAAAGAAAGAAAACAAAATTTCTTAGGTGTGAAGGTAAATTATGATCGTGTTAGTTATGAATATAGATTCTGCATTATCATTAAAAATAAAATTTTATATGCTACGTTTTTACATATGCAAATCCATTCATATATGTCTGGAAGAGGGATTTTAATGCATACAAACATACACTAACACACACATACACACACAAATATATATATATATATATATATATATATATATAAAATGGGTCCCCAAAGATTCCAAAAGAAACATGGGAAATAAGAGAAGACGATGGATTGACAAACTAAGAGAATTTGCTGGCACGGAAGGGCAAACGAAGACCATAAACACGTAACTGGAGGGACATGTCTGAGGCATTAGTTCTGCAGTGGATTATAAAATATAGTAAAGGCTTATTGATATATATATACTGTATGTATATATATATATATATATATATCGTCACGTTTAGCTACTAAATTATATAATCATATAATTTAGTAGCTAAACGTGAGCATATATATATATATATATATATATGCTCACGTTTAGCTAATAAATTATATAATCATATAATTCACCAATTATACAAAAAAATCATGAAAATTAAAATCCAATTCACCCCACACAGCCAAACACTTCCGGAGATCTTTCTCCTAAAATCATAACGACATTTTCCTTCTACTTGTTCAGTACTTATTTAATCTAGGCTCTCGGCCTGGAGCCAAGTTTAACACTCTTGAATTAAGGAAAAATTAAACGAATCTTTTTTTGTGAATATATAAAATTTCTGTAACTTCTTTTTTATAGGTCACTTAAAATATCAATCATAAGAACAATTAAAGGTATAAATGATTTTTTTTATTAATATGCATTTAAAAAAACTGAAAAAAAAAAATTTTGGATTCATTTTTTTTTAAATCGAAAAAAAATTTCTGTCATATATTCACGTATTCATTAGAAAAAAAGAAAAATTAGTTTCTTTCAAATATTTTCCCAACAAATAAAAAAAAAAATTCGAAGGGCTGATTCAAAAAGATGTATTCATATTTTTAAAAAAAATCGAAAAAAAAAATTGGTTTCTTTTATATATTTTCTGCACATAAATAAAAAAAGAGACGAAGGTCTATTTTCAGCTAAACTTGAATACATTTCAGACAAGGCCTCTATTTTAATAACAACCTTGGCCTTCAACTCTTAGTCTTTGCCTCCGGAGAGAGAGAGAGAGAGAGAGAGAGAGAGAGAGAGAGAGAGTCCAAGTGCAACACCAGAGAGAGAGAGAGAGAGATTTCAAGTCCATATGCAGCACAAGATAACAGAGAGAGAGGAGGAGAGAGAGAGAGAGAGAGAGAGAGAGTGGAGAAGGTTTCAATTCCATATGCAGCACGAGATAACAGAGAGAGAGAGAGAGAGAGAGAGAGAGAGAGATGCGCAAAATATTCTAAGTAGTGACATTAAAATAAATATTTCCGTGACGTGAACTGAAACTGGGGGTGGGTTATTCTCGCTATTGTTGGACTAAAAACCCTACTTGTGGGTTTTCGCGTTTTTATTTGACACAATACACCAAAAGCATCCAGAAAACGGATGCCTGTAAAATATTGAAATTCTTCCGCAAGACATAATTGCTTTTCGGTCATTTACATTGTTTTTTTTTATTGTACACTTTAATTTTCGTTGTTGTATTTATTTTATACACTTTAATTTTCGTTGTTGTATTTTTTTGTACACTTTAATTTTCGTTGTTGTATTTTTTTGTACACTTTAATTTTCGTTGTTGTATTTTTTTTGTACACTAATTTTTCGTTGTATTTTCTTTTGTACACTTTAATTTTCGTTGTTGTATTTTTTTTTTGTACGTGAATTATCAGGTAACATAAGGAATAGAGTTTTTGGAAAGTGGAACATTATATCCTAAAGAGAAAAAAATTAAGGATGAATTATATATCATTATATGTATAAAGTAATCTCAAAACCTTTGCTGATAATATATATCTGTGTACGTGTATATGTGTATACATACATATATATATATATATATATATATATTAACCATAACATCAAATGCAGCCACTTCAAGGTGTCTGCAGGACAAAGGCCCCCGATATGTCAATTCATGCCCGGGGGTGTGGCCAGTTTCGCCACCAACTGGCTACTGTGTACTGGTGCTGGTTTAGAGATATTCGTCTGATCGTTACAGCAAACCAACCTAGTGTGATTGGCCCTGACTTGTATAGCTTTGCTGATTATGGCAATGTGCAAAACCCTTTCACCACGGTTCATGTATCCCATTTAGAAAGGGTATATATATATATATATATATGTATGTATATATAAATATATTTATATATACATATGTGTATATATATATACATATACATATATATGCATACATACGTACACACACACACACACACACACACACACACATATATATATATATATATATATATATGAACATATATCACAAGCACACGTGATTTTAATCAATGTAAATATCACCCACGAAAGGCATTTAATACCGAATTCTATCTTGGCAATATATATCCACTTGGAATTCATTTTATGGTAACAGCTTCTGGCCGGATGGAGATTCGAACCCCCACCTGTGGGCCGGAAACCATGCCAGCACGACTGTCGAATTCAGGAATCTGTTCATAGACTTTGAAATAAACCCATCTCCACCATGATAGCTGAATCGTGAGTTTGCTACACGTGATCATTTTAAATGAACATATATCACAAGCACACGTGATTTTAATCAATGTAAATATCACCCACGAAAGACATTTAATACCGAATTCTATCTTGGGTATATATATCCACTTCAGCTATCATGGTGGAGATGGGTTTATTTCAA
>NC_090734.1:158910673-158923173 GCF_036898095.1 Palaemon carinicauda
TATATAATAAGAAATACAGTATTGAAGGTTTCAAGGCTACTCATGGATGGCAGAGGCAAGGGACAGTGACATTGCTCTATCGAGCAGGACAATGCCCTAGATACTGACCATATTATTATTATTATTATTATTATTATTATTGGAAAAGCTACAACCCTAGTTGGAAAAGCAAGATACTATAAGCCCAAGGGCTCCAATGGGGAAAAATAGCCCGGTGAGGAAAGGAAATAAGGAAATAAATAAATGATGAGAACAAATTAACAATAAATAATTCAAAAAACAGTAACAACGTCAAAATAAATATATCATATATAAACTATTAACAACGTCATATATACGTATGATGAGCGCCCAAGCCCCCTCTCCACCCAAGCTAGGACCAAAGAGGGCCAGCCAATGGCTGCTGATGACTCAGCAGATAGACCTATATAGGCTCTCCCAGACCAAACTTTTGGCTGCCTACGTGAATTGGACATTTTGCTTGACCATTGACCTTGACCTTCCAAAATCTAATCAATTTCAGCTTTTTACATAACAATTAATTATTATTATTATTATCATTAAATGCTAATCTACCACCCTAGTTGGAAAAGCAGGATGCTATAAGCCCAGGGGCCCCAACAGGGAAAATAGCCCAGTGAGGAAAGGAAATAAGGATAAATAAAATATTTCAAGAATAGTAACAAAAGGAAGAGAAACTAGATTTTTTTAAGAATAGTAACAAAAGGGAGAGAAACTAGATTGAAAAGTGTGCCCGAGTGTACCCTCAAGCAAGTTTCATTACTCTACGATTAAAATTGTGGTCAGGAGGCTGTTCACAAACAAACTAAAACACGCAAACAGGGGCGAAAACATAATCTCCTAACAACTTTATTGCGGGAGGAAATAATCTTTATAAATAAAAAGTTAGTAGCTGTAGAAATTAAATCAAAGAAGGGTACACTCAGGCACACTGTTCTATCTAGTTTCTCTTCCTTTTGTTTTGTTAAAGTTTTTATAATAAAACGAATGCAAGAAGGGAATTACAAATAATCGTAACTTAACGTTGTAAAATATGGAAAACCAGCGAATGTACGTACATATATGAGTAAAGAGAATTAGAAAAAAATCCAGAGGGAAAAGGGATAGTTGAAATAACACTTGAATAAATATTAATACAGAATCGGAATGGAAAGGTAAACATTGCAAGAACAGAATGCGGAATAATTTAAAGAACGGAATAAAAATATCCCCACAAAAATAATGAAGAAATTCTTTAAAGAAAATAACAACAAATGTAGGAACATTGGCCAAAATGAAAAGTTATAGATGTAATGAAATAGGGAGACACAAGAGGGATGTGGTAAAATAGTTGACATACACACACACACACACACACACATATATATATATATATAATACATATATATATATATATATATATAATGTTTGTGCGAGAGAGAGACCTAATGAAATGGGGAGACATAGTTGATAAAAAT
This sequence comes from Palaemon carinicauda, assembly GCF_036898095.1. NCBI lineage: Eukaryota > Metazoa > Arthropoda > Malacostraca > Decapoda > Palaemonidae > Palaemon > Palaemon carinicauda. The sequence continues at coordinate 158,912,152 of NC_090734.1, forward strand.
CGTGGATAAACACACACACATATAATATATATATATATATATATATATAATGTTTGTGAGAGAGAGAGAGAGAGAGAGAGAGAGACCTAATGAAATAGGGATACACAAGGTGATAACAAATCGTGGAATAACACACACACACACACATATATATATATATATATATAATGTTTGTGTATGTGAGAGAGAGAGAGAGAGAGAGAGAGAGAGAGAGAGAGAGTGAGAGAGAATGTTACATCAAGTCATGTCCTGTCCACATTGTTGGTATTCCTCCCAATGCAGAAAGGACTTGAGCTGATTAATCTTTTATCCTTACAATCAACACATGAATTCATTAAAACTGCCAATCATTTAAGTCTCCTGGAAGCGTTGTCAACATTGTAGAGGCTGTGCAGCTGGTAGTGAAGCCAGTGATTTTTAGCCTTCTTGAAAGCTTTATAATTATAGTAGGTGAGCGCAAACACGCTCTCTGAAGCGGTCTAGCACGAAATTTCTATTTTTTTTCCTGCTACCCGCCTGCCTTACACCCGTCCAACTGAAAGAACATGAAACATTCATACTGGTTTAAGGAGTGAGCAAAAGCCACCTCTCTCTCTCTCTCTCTCTCTCTCTCTCTCTCTCTCTCTCTCTCTCTCGACTTAGGCTTTCAGAGAGAATTATTCAACATTAAAGGTTTTGTTTGTTGGTCTGACTACTTTTAATCTTGGTCTCATATCCTGGAGAAACACTTACTGTTTTCCCTAAGTACGTATATTCATTAATGATATCTAGAGGTTCACCCATAACCCTTATTTGTTGTCTCTGCATTTTCATTTAACATTATCCGAGCTTTACTCATATTCGTTTTCTGTCCTACATTTCTGCTTTCTCTATTTAAATCTCATGTGTATATATATATATATATATATATATGTATAGATGTGAGTCAGTGTGTGTGAAACCAAACGTCCCCACCAGTCGAATGAGAGGAGTCCTACCACCATTCAAAGGAACTAAGATGCAATCAAGGCAGCCAAGCAGGAAATGGAACAAGACGGTATCTGAAGAGGCCCCTGATTGACACGACTCGCACCAAGTCTATACGAACAGAATATACGACGATGCCGTCTCCGGTACGAACTGGGATTGACACGAAGGGGTGAAAAATGACCTTTTAAAGTTCCTACGTTGTGATGGCAGTGTTGAAATGGATGTTTAGAATGATTGAGCGTTGAAAGGATATTTTCTCCTTTCCCGTCATCCTTACAGTAAGGGGTCGGTTGCCTGACGCACTCCCTTCAGTGCCTTCTATCAAAGGTATCCTCTTGAAAATGGATATTTAAAATGATGGAGCGTTGAAGGGATATTTTCTTCTTTCCCGTCATCCTTACAGTAAGGGGTCGGTTGCCTGACACAGAAAATGGATATTTAAAATGATGGAGCGTTGAAGGGATATTTTCTTCTTTCCCGTCATCCTTACAGTAAGGGGTCGGTTGCCTGACACAGAAAATGGATATTTAAAATGATGGAGCGTTGAAGGGATATTTTCTTCTTTCCCGTCATCCTTACAGTAAGGGGTCGGTTGCCTGACACAGAAAATGGATATTTAAAATGATGGAGCGTTGAAGGGATATTTTCTTCTTTCCCGTCATCCTTACAGTAAGGGGTCGGTTGCCTGACACAGAAAATGGATATTTAAAATGATGGAGCGTTGAAAGGATATTTTCTTCTTTCCCGTCATCCTTACAGTAAGGGGTCGGTTGCCTGACACAGAAAATGGATATTTAAAATGATGGAGCGTTGAAGGGATATTTTCTTCTTTCCCGTTATCCCTAGAGTAAGGGGTCGGTTGCCTGATACGCCCTCTCCAATGCCTTCTATCAAAGATATCCTTCTCCACCTAACCTCTTCTCTCCATAACATCCTTCACATTACCTTGCCATCTAATTTTCTGCCTCTTCCCTCGATCTTCAACCCCCACCCCAGCAGGTTCCTCACAACTCACTCCCTCCCCACCATCCATTCTCAACATATGCCCACACCATCTCAGTAGTGAGACTTTTCACTTCTGTAATCTTTACTATGCCTGCCATTCTTGAAAGGATTGTTTAAAATATGGCAATAATTACTCATGTGTAGTGTTGAAATTACTATTCATAAGCATTTAAATGCCTATAAGTCTGATCTCATGGGTTAATGAAGATTCTATCACTTAATTTTACATTTATTAGTTTCAATAACTCACTTTGAAAAAAAAAAACACTCCAAGATAGTAACAAAAAAGCTAACGAGAGAGAGAGAGAGAGAGAGAGAGAGAGAGAGAGAGAGAGAGAATAAAATTCCATCTACCAGGAATTGTCTTCTCAGATATCCTTTACCACACACCCCAAAAAAGAAGGCGTTTGCCCCAACATCCCAAAAATATTCCCTTTCATCAAGAAACTTCCCCCCCCCATAAACACGAAAACCCTTCCAGTTTACCCCCCCCCCCAAAAAAAAAAAAAAAAATCACTCATCGACCGAGAAACTATCCTAGTGTCCAGCAAGGAGGCACTCTCATAATCCTTAAAATAATGTACTCCCTTTACATAAAATCCTTTCCTTTTGTTATGGAAACCTACACTAGTATACATTCCTTTCCCCACCAGCACCAGAAAAAAAAAATGTCACGTAATCAAGATATCTTCTCCCCCCCAAAAAAAAGATTCTGAACATCACGACTAAAATATTCTCTGTTCAAGAGAGAGACATTCCTTCCCCCAAAGAAAAGTGTTCCCTTCTTTAAAAAAAATTATATCGTTCCCCTTCTTGAAAGATTTGTCATTTTAAAGTGCATCCCTTATTAAAGAGTGTTCCCTTCTTACGAAGTGTTCCCTTTCTTAGAAGTGTTCCCCTTCTAAAAAGTGTTACCATTCTTAAAATTACTTCCCTTCATAAAATTGTTCCCTTCTTTAAAAAGTGTTCTCCTTCTTAAAAAAAAGTGCTCCCCTTCTTAAAAAAAAAGTGCTCCCCTCAAAAAAGTGTTCCCCTTCTTGAAAAAGTCTTCCCCTCAAAAAAAAAAAAATCCATTCTTTAAAGTGTTCCCCTTAAAAAAAAGCGTTCCCTTCTTTAAAAAGTGTTCCCCTTCTTAAACAAAATTTCCCCTTCTTAAACGTGTTCACCGTCTAAAAAGTGTTCCCCTTCGTAAAAGTGTTACCCTTCTGAAAAATGTGTGTTCCCCTTCTTAAAAAAGTGTTCCCCTTCTTTAAAAAGTGTTATTCTTAAAAGTGTCCCCCTTCTAAAAAAAAGTGTTCCACATACAAATCAGTTACCCTTCGTTAGAAAAAAAAATTTTCATCTCCTGAAAAAAAAAAAATACTTTCACCAAAGTCCTTTTATCCTACAAGCCCCACCTACACTCATCCCTTCCCATAGGACTCCAAGAGGTGGTGTGGAAAAAAAAAACGGTCACCCACAACTCCGGTTAATTGGGCAAAAATTAAAGCTTGGAAGAAGAAGAAGAAGAAGAAGAAGAAGAAGAAAAAGGCTTTTAAAAAGGTTTTTTTTTTTTTTTACTCGAGACGTTCCTGTAATTACTCTTCGAGATATGATGTTGTCTCTACCTCATCTTAAGATGCATTGGGTACAAAATGAGTCATGAGATGAATGCTCTTGTCTTTGATCAGTGGTATGAAAAGGGATTTAAGATTAGGAATCAGCGGGAGATATAATGTAGTAGTAGTAGTAGTAGTAGTAGTAGTAGAAGTGGTAGTAGTAGTAGTAGAAGTGGTAGTAGTAGTAGTAGAAGTGGTGGTAGTAGTGGTAGTATTAGTAATAGTAGTAGTAGTAAAAGGGTGGTGGTGGTAGTAGTAGTAGTAGTAGTAGTAGTAGTAGTAGTAGTAGTAGTAGAAGAAGTGGTGGTAGTAGTGGTAGTAGTAGTAGTAGAAGGGTGGTAGTAGTTGTAATAGTAGTAGAAGTGGGGGTAGTAGTGGTAGTAGAAGTAGAAGTGGGGGTAGTAGTAGTAGTAGTAGTAGTAGTCGTAGCACTAGTAGTAGTAGTAGTAGTAGTAGTAGCAGCAGCAGATAAATAATAACATAAAATTACCTTTAAAATCCAATAGTGACCCTTGTAAAAATATAATAAAATACCCTCAAGTAGCTAATCTGCAAGAAGATATGATAAAATGGTAACCAAACCTATAAAAAACCTTAGGAAATGAGAAAAAAAACTTTAAATTCTATGGACAGTGAAAGTTAAATTCTAATATCACAAAAACATTGTGAAGTTGAGAGATTTCAGCTTGTAAATGAAAAGATAAATTAATGATTTGAAAAAAAAAAATGTTCTTGGGATATTGGGCAACATATAAATGCTTTTCTTTATTATTATTATTATTATTATTATTATTAATTGCTAAGCTACAACCATAGTTGGAAAGGTAGGATGCAATAAGCCCAAGGGCCCCAACAGGGAAAATAGCCCAGTGAAGAAAGGAAACAAGGGAAAATAAAATATTTTAAGAACAGTAACAACATTAAAATAAATATTTCCTACATAAACTATAAAAACTTCAACAAAACAAGAGGAAGAAAAATAAGATAGAATAATGTACCCGAGTGTACCCTCAAGCAAGAGAACTCCTTTCAACATAGAAAAAATCTCAACCAAATTAAAAAAAATAATTCATTCCTCTACTCAAGCAAGATATCACTCGACCCATTAAATGCCCCCACCCCTTAAAGAATGGTTCCCCTTCCATTGAACCCCCTTACTAATTCCCCTCCCCACTTCCCAGGTCTCTAGTGTTTACAAGAGATGGGAATAAACAACCAAACCAAAAACAAACAAAGTTTGAAAGAAGAGGGCTCCCTAAATTTCTTAGGGATTGGAAAACCTGCATTTTAAATTCGGAGGGAAATGAAAGGTAAATTCTAAGGAAATAAAATGTTTTTGCCACCTTGGGAGATTAAGCCTTGATAATGAATAGATAGATGCAGGATTAAAAAACTCGTGTTCTGCTGTGTTGGGTGATATATATATATTATTATTATTATTATTATTACTATCCAAGCTACAACCCTAATTGGAAAAGCAAGATGCTATAAGCCCAGGGGCTCCAATAGGGAAAAATAGCCCAGTGAGGAAAGGAAATAAGGAAATAAATAACTGAAGAGAACAAATTAACAATAAATCATTCTAAAAAAAGTAATGTCAAAAGAGATATATCATATATAAACTATTAACAACGTCAACAACAAAAATGTCTTATATAAACTATAAAAAGACTCATGTCCGTCTGGTCAACAAAAAAGCATTTGCTCCAACTTTGAACTTTTGAAGTTCTACTGATTCAACAACCCGATTAGGAAGATCATTCCACAACTTGGTAACAGCTGGAATAAAACTTCTAGAGTACTGCGTAGTATTGAGTCTTATGATGGAGAAGGCCTGGCTATTAGAATTAACTGCCTGCCTAGTATTACGAACAGGATAGAATTGTCCAGGGAGATCTGAATGTAAAGGATGGTCAGAGTTATGAAAAATCTTATGCAACATGCATAATGAACTAATTGATCGACGGTGCCAGAGATTAATATCTAGATCAGGAATAAGAAATTTAATAGACCGTAAGTTTCTGTCCAACAAATTAAGATGAGAATCAGCAGCTGAAGACCAGACAGGAGAACAATACTCAAAACAAGGTAGAATAAAAGAATTAAAACACTTCTTCAGAATAGATTGATCACCGAATATCTTAAAAGACTTTCTCAATAAGCCAATTTTTTGTGCAATTGAAGAAGACACAGACCTTATATGTTTCTCAAAAGTAAATTTGCTGTCAAGAATCACGCCTAAAATTTTGAAAGAGTCATACAAATTTAAAGAAACATTATCAATACTGAGATCCGGATGTTGAGGAACCACCGTCCTTGACCTACTTACAATCATACTTTGAGTTTTGTTAGGATTCAACTTCATACCCCATAATTTGCACCATGCACTAATTTTAGCTAAATCTCTATTAAGGGATTCACCAACCCCAGATCTACATTCAGGGGATGGAATTGATGCAAAGAGAGTAGCATCATCTGCATATGCAACAAGCTTATTTTCTAGGCCAAACCACATGTCATGTGTATATAGTATGAAAAGTAATGGGCCAAGAACACTACCCTGTGGAACACCGGATATCACATTCCTATACTCACTATGGTGCCCATCAACAACAACTCTTTGAGATCTACTACTTAAAAAATCAATAATAATGCTAAGAAACGACCCACCCACTCCCAACTGTTTCAGTTTGAAAACAAGGGCCTCATGATTAACACGGTCAAAGGCAGCACTAAAATCAAGGCCAATCATACGAACTTCCCGACCACAATCAAGGGATTTCTGCACTGCATTGGAGATTGTAAGAAGGGCATCACATGCTCCAAGGCCTTTCCGAAAACCAAATTGCAAACTAGGGAATAGATGATTACCTTCAGCAAACCTATTGAGACGTTTTGCCAGAAGACGTTCAAAAACTTTAGATAATATGGGAGTTATGGAAATTGGGCGGTAATCAGGAAGAGAAGACGATACACTGACGAACTAAGAAAATTTGCGGGTAAGGACTGGCATAAAAAGACCACAAACGGAAGCAAGTGGGAAGACATATCTGAGGCCACTGTTCAGCAGTGGACTAGCATAGGCTGCTGCTTCTGCTGATGATAGACAAATATATATATATATATATATATATATATATATATATATATATATATATATATATATATATATATATATATATATGTTTTTTCAAAAAGGCCCATAAAAGAAACACAGGAAATATGAATAAATCACACTATATTTCGGTCAATAAACATCGACCCTCTTCAGGATGTGAAGTAAAAGTAAGGAATACAGTGGAGAGTGACGGTTTATATATGAAAGCAAAAGGGTGTGTTCAATTGTTCTATAGTTGTTATAATTGCTGGAAGGATTAGCCAAATTTAATTACATCCAGGTGCGTGTTCTTATTGTTGAGCCGCAGACTTGCTGTTTCCCTTTCTAGGGAGCTTTTCTTCGGCTCATATTAAGCATGCAGAGGACTTCATCCAGAAATTCAATAGATTAAATATCCCCGTAAACAATGTAAAACTCTTGAGTCTTGACGTAGAATCCCTATTTACAAAGGTCCCGATCAACGACGTATTAGGTTTTTTGAGGGAAAAATTAATCCCTTACGAAGATCACTTCCCCCTCGGTATTGAAAAAACAATTAAGTTAATTAAACTAAGCGTGTCAAATAACGTTTTCTCTTTCAATGGAAATTTTTACAAACAGAAATTTGGTTGTAGTATGGGCAGCCCGTTATCTCCAATTTTAGCTAACCTCTACATGGAATACTTTGAAACAGAAATTTTAACAACAATTAAACCTACGAACATGGTTTGGCAACGCTATGTTGATGACATTTTCACATATTGGGATGATAGCTGGGGAGATTTCAATATATTTTTCAATAATCTAAATTCCCTAGTCCCTAGCATAAAATTTAAAACTGAATGGGAAAAAGATGGAAAATTAGCTTTTTTGGACATACTAATTATAAGGGAATCGACGGGGTATAATTTCACTGTGTATAGAAAACCAACTTTCTCTATTTCCTACATTCATTTCTTTAGTTATCACGACATTTCTGTAAAAATTGGAGTAGCTTGCAATCTATTTCTTAGAGGTTTGAGAATCTGTTCCCCAGCCTACCTAAATAAAGAATTTGAAATCATCCGTAAACAACTCGCCCAGCTATTCTACCCGACGTATGTCATAGAAAAGGCCATCAACAAAGCCAACACGATATATTATAAAGATCATGATGTTACTAACCAAAGAGATTTTAAAAATAAGATAAAACTCCCATATATAGAAGGTATTAAAAATATAACAATTCATATCAAAACTGAGAACCCCTTTGTTTTTTCATATCCAAAGACCATAGGAAGCGCCCTTATTAATGTTTATCAAAATAAAAGAGAAATAGAAGCCGGCGTTTACAAAATACCATGTAGGGACTGTGAAAAAGTGTACGTTGGGCAAACTGGCCGTTCGCTATCTCAAAGATTATCCGAACACAAAAGATCTGTTAGATATGGGTATGAAAACTCGGGGATTTTCATTCACCTTAGGGATTTAGGGCACCAGATTAACTGGAGTGAGTCGTCTTTGCTTTTTAAGAGTACCTGTCCGTACAGAAGGAAAATCCTGGAATCAGCCATCATAAATCAATCAAACACAATAAACCTATCTGGGGGCCAATGGAAAGCTGACACAGTGGACAATACTCTTCTCAACCCTATCATTAAGAAGATAATCCACGGAGACCGACCACCAGACATGCATCAGAGGTCAAGACTTCCTCCAAGCGGCTCAACAATAAGAACACGCACCTGGATGTAATCAAATTTGGCTAATCCTTCCAGCAATTATAACAACTATAGAACAATTGAACACACCCTTTTGCTTTCATATATAAACCGTCACTCTCCACTGTATTCCTTACTTTTACTTCACATCCTGAAGAGGGTCGATGTTTATTGACCGAAATATAGTGTGATTTATTCATATTTCCTGTGTTTCTTTTATGGGCCTTTTTGAAAAAACATGTTAAACTGTTCGATTACAGTTATAAATAAGACATATATATATATATATATATATATATATATATATATATATATATATATATATGTATATATATATGTATATATCCTCTTCATTTTGGCTTAATTCCTATTGCCAACGAAGCCAATTCTCACATATATTAATTCATTAGCCAGCATATCATGGCGTCGCAACAACTAGGGTCAGTGACCCTATCAGATTCTGATAAGGGAAGCCTTCTAATCCCAAGAGGAAAAAAAAGGGGGCGTGTCTCTCTAATTACCTCATTACGAAATGTAATAACAAATGAAGACCTGGAAGGTCATTGCAAATTAGTACCCCAGGGTCCATTTAGGGGAGCCTGGCTGACGAGCAAGCTGACGAGCAACCTGACACCCTAGCTGATGAGCAAGCTGGCGACTTAGCTGACGAGCAAGGTGATGACCAAGCTGATGAGCAAGATGATGACCTCGCTGACCTAGCTGATGAGCAAGCTGATAAACGACTTTACGAGCAAGCTGACGACCTTACTCATGAGCAGGCTGACGACCTTGCTGACGACCTCGTTGACGAAAGAGCTGATGAATGACTTTACGAGCAAGGTGACGGCCTCACTCATGAGCAGGCTGACGACCTTGCTGACGACCTCGTTGACGAAAGAGCTGATGAATGACTTTACGAGCAAGGTGACGGCCTCACTCATGAGCAGGCTGACGACCTTGCTGACGACCTCGTTGACGAAAGAGCTGATGAATGACTTTACGAGCAAGGTGACGGCCTCACTCATGAGCAGGCTGACGACCTTGCTGACGACCTCGTTGACGAAAGAGCTGATGAATGACTTTACGAGCAAGGTGACGGCCTCACTCATGAGCAGGCTGACGACCTTGCTGACGACCTCGTTGACGAAAGAGCTGATGAATGACTTTACGAGCAAGGTGACGGCCTCACTCATGAGCAGGCTGACGACCTTGCTGACGACCTCGTTGACGAAAGAGCTGATGAATGACTTTACGAGCAAGGTGACGGCCTCACTCATGAGCAGGCTGACGACCTTGCTGACGACCTCGTTGACGAAAGAGCTGATGAATGACTTTACGAGCAAGGTGACGGCCTCACTCATGAGCAGGCTGACGACCTTGCTGACGACCTCGTTGACGAAAGAGCTGATGAATGACTTTACGAGCAAGGTGACGGCCTCACTCATGAGCAGGCTGACGACCTTGCTGACGACCTCGTTGACGAAAGAGCTGATGAATGACTTTACGAGCAAGGTGACGGCCTCACTCATGAGCAGGCTGACGACCTTGCTGACGACCTCGTTGACGAAAGAGCTGATGAATGACTTTACGAGCAAGGTGACGGCCTCACTCATGAGCAGGCTGACGACCTTGCTGACGACCTCGTTGACGAAAGAGCTGATGAATGACTTTACGAGCAAGGTGACGGCCTCACTCATGAGCAGGCTGACGACCTTGCTGACGACCTCGTTGACGAAAGAGCTGATGAATGACTTTACGAGCAAGGTGACGGCCTCACTCATGAGCAGGCTGACGACCTTGCTGACGACCTCGTTGACGAAAGAGCTGATGAATGACTTTACGAGCAAGGTGACGGCCTCACTCATGAGCAGGCTGACGACCTTGCTGACGACCTCGTTGACGAAAGAGCTGATGAATGACTTTACGAGCAAGGTGACGGCCTCACTCATGAGCAGGCTGACGACCTTGCTGACGACCTCGTTGACGAAAGAGCTGATGAATGACTTTACGAGCAAGGTGACGGCCTCACTCATGAGCAGGCTGACGACCTTGCTAACAACCTTGCAGACAACCTTGCAGACGACCTTGCAGACGAACAAGCTGATGACCTTACTTACGAGCAAGCTGACGGCCTCACTGAAGAGGAAGTTGACGACCTCGCTGCCGAACAAGCTGACGACCTAGCTGACGAGCAAGCTGATAACCTTGCATAGGACCTAGCTGGTGAGCAAGGTGACGACCAAGCTGAGGACCTTGCAGACGACCTCGCTGACGACCTTGTTAATGACCTCGCTGAAAAGCAAGCTCACAACGTAGTTGACGAGCAAGCTGACGACCTATCTGACGACCTTGCAGACGGCCTAGCTGATGAGCAAGCTGACGAGCACACAAGGTGTCAGGCAAGAAATAAAAGCAAATTGGATTTCACAGGGATGAGCAACATCAAGTGTGTGTGTGTGGGTGTGTGTGTGTGTGTGAAGGAAATTGTAAATGCAGTAGAGTTTTAATGAATATAATAATTGAATAGAATTTATATTTGCAAGTGTATATTAGAAGCAAATTCAAAATAATAATAATAATAATTAAAAGAAACCTTATGTGATCAACGATAAATTCACATGAGGTTTAGCCCAGGGTCCATGTGGCCATTCAT
>NC_090734.1:158930673-158938808 GCF_036898095.1 Palaemon carinicauda
AAAATAAAACACCCCACCTTCAACTAAGAACAAAAACACCTTACCAACAGCTAAGGAAAAAAACACCCCACCAGCTAAGAAAAAAAAACCACCCCACCTTTAGCAAAAAAAAAAAAAAAAAAACCACCCCACCTTTAACTTAGAAAAAAAACACGCCCCACCTTTTACTAAGGAATAAACATCTCTCCTCCCCTTCCTTTGCCTTCCCCTCCCTTGCAATCCCAGCCATTAACTCACCCTTCCCATAATGCTTCTCCCCATTCATCAATGTCGCACCCTTCAACCTTTACTTGACCTGACCTTTTCAAGTTCCGCGCTATTGCCGGTGACCCGACAAGTCTTCCAAGCTGCAAAATCAGTTCATTTTAGGGGGTGGGGGGCTTAGAAAGAGGGGGGGGGGGGGATATACATTACAGGGGGGAAATGATTGTCCATCATTATTCATTACCTTAAAAGCGATTAATGGATGGTAAACTTGCTGGAGAATGAATGAATGAATGAATATGAAGTTTTCTGGCATCCTGACTGAACTTACTGGAAAGAAGTGAGCAGTATCATTATTATTATTATTATTATTATTATTACTAGCTAATGGAGTCGTCCTTGACCTAACATTGGTGAGTGGTGGAAATTTCTTCAAAATCCGTCAATTTTTTTGGAAGCTGTCTTTAAAATAGCGAAAAAAAAAACTGCAAATCCAGATCTCAAATCCGGTTCCAGATCATCTCCAAAATTGAATGGGGGTCTTCCATGACCTAAGATCTGTCTGTAGTGAAAGTTTCATCAAAATCTGTCGAGTAGTTTGGACGTAATCCTGTTCACAGACACACACACAGACAAATAAATGACTAGATACCAGCAGGTAATAATATAGAGATTAGTTCACCGATTGATTAAATGGGCTCCACAAGGGACTAGAAAAGTTGGAAGACCCAGGCCTACATGGCTGAGGACTATGAAGCGTGAAGTACGGTACGATGGGTGGAGGAAGTATTGAATTTAAAAGCTCAAGATAGAAAGGACTGGCGAAATCTAACCGAGGTCCTTTGCGTCAATAGGCGTAAAAGGAGATGATATATATATATATAATATATATATATATATAATATATATATATATATATACATATATATATATATACATATATTTATCTATATCTATATCTATATATATATATATATACATATATTTATCTATATCAATATATATATATATATATACACAGTATATATATATATATATGTGTGTATATATATATATATATATATATTACAAGCCAAGCTATAACCCTAGTTAGAAGAGCAAGATGCTGTAAGCCCAAGGGCTGCAACAGGAAAAAATAGCCCAGTGAGGAAAGGAAATAAGGACATAAATAAGCTACAAGAAAAGTAATATATAATCAAAATAAAATATTATAGGAATAGTAACACCGTTAACTGAGATCTCTTATATATTAACTATTTAAACTTTAAAACAAACAAGAGGAAAAGACATAAGATAAAACAGCGTGCATGAGTGTACCCTCAAGCAAGAGAACTCTAACCCAAGACAGTGGAAGGCCATGGTACAGAGGCTATGACACTAACCAAAACCAGTGAACAATGGTTTGATTTTGGAGTGTCCTTCTTTTAGAAGAGCTGCTTACCATAGCTAAGTCTCTTCTACCCTTACCAAGAGGATAGTAGCCACTGAACAATTACATTGTAGTAGTTAACCCTTGTGCAAAGAACTGTTTGGTATTCCCAGTGTTGTCAGGTGTGTGTGGACAGAGGAGAATGTGGAAAGAATAGGCCAGACTATTTTGTGTATGTGTAGACAAAAACAAAATGAGCCGTAAGCAGAGAGAAGGATCCAATGTAGTACTGTCTGGTCAGTCAAAGGACCCAATAACTCTCCAGCGGTAGTATCTCAACGGACCAATGGGTCAGAGGTATAAATTCCATCAGTAACAGACACCACACAAATGTGTGAGAGAGAGAGAGAGAGAGAGAGAGAGAGAGAGAGAGAGAGACATTATAAAAAAACGAATACCACCGACTTCACATAGCCATACAAAAATTCCATGAAATCAAAATTAGAAAAAAATATACAAAAATTTCCCCCATTACCCATAAAGGAAATATTCATTTTGATGTTACTGTTCTTAAATATTTTATTTCATCTTTGTTTCCTTTCCTCACTGGGCTATTTTCCCTGTTGGAGCCCCTTGGCTTATACCATCCTGCTTTTCACACTACGGTTGTAGCTTAGCAAGTAATAATGATAATAATAACAATAATAATAATAATATAATAATAATAACATTAATAATAACGGGAATAATAATAATAATAAAAATAGTATTAATAATAATAACGATATTACTACTACTACTACTACTACTACTATTACTGCTACTAATAATAATAATAATAATAATAATAATAATGATTGATGATGATAATGATGATGAAGATAATATTATTAATAATAATAATAATAATAATAATAACACCAGACAGCGACATGCGTAAACAACCATTACTGTCACGAATTAGTTGTGTATTAAAAAAGGGGAACACTGTAGGCGACGGCTTAGAGATGACCCCGGTAATACGCTAAAGGTTAATGGACCCGATCGTGTAACCTCGTTATTATAATCGGTTAATAATCGAGTTGCTTCGCCCTTGATGAAGTCAGGGCCAATCTCTCTCTCTCTCTCTCTCTCTATCTCTCTCTCTCTCTCTCTCTCTCTCTCTTGTTTGCCGTTTATACACCGGGGGAAATTACCACTAATTCTCGCCCTTTCTCTCTCTCACAGGAAGGGCTTATCAGATCCACCAAGTTTGAACTAATTGCTGAGTGACCCATCTCTCTCTCTCTCTCTCTCTCTCTCTCTCTCTCTCTCTGTGTTAAGGGTTGTAGTGGCCTATTTCAAACGTCCCTACCTGGCAATTTGCTGGACTGAGATACGAGGACCGCTCAAGCTCGATAGCTTCTTGTAGGGTCTTCAACCTCACCATCCTTGTGAGCTAAGAATGGGGGGGTTTACGGAAGCCTATATGTCTACCTACTGAGTCATCAGCTGGCATTACCAGGCCGTCCCTGGTCCTACCTTGGATGGAGAGGGGGCTTGGGTGTTGATCAAATGTAATTATGGTCAGTCTCTAGGACAAGTCATCAGCAGGCATTACCTGGCCCTCCCTGGTCCTACCTTGGGTGGAGAGAGGGGACTTTGTTGTTGATCATATGTATATGTGGTCCGTCTCTAGGACATTATCCTGCTAGGGAATTGTCACTGTCCCTTGCCTCTGCCATTCATGCACAAGTTTTAAACCTCAATCGTTATTTCAAGATATTCCAATTCTACTGATTAAAATTTCCATATCATATTACCGTGATTTTTTTATTTCTTAATTTAAACAACTAAGGCTGCAGAGGTGTCAAAGAAAATCCAAGAGAAGGGACTCCACTGTTTTGGGCACGTAATGAGGAGAGAGACAAGGAGTATGTTGGGAGGAGGATGCTGGAGATGGATGTTCCAGGTAGGAGGAGGGGGGGGGAGGAGGAGGGGGAGGAGGAGGAGGAGAAGGTGGAGGGAAGGAGGAGGAGGAGGAGGGAAGGAGGAGGAGGAGGGGGAGACCAAAGGGAATGTGGATGGAGTGTGGAAAAGCAGATATGGAGGAGGGGGAGGGGAGGGGGAGGAGGAGGAGGAGAAGGAGGAGGAGGAGAAGGAGGAGGGAAGGAGGAGGAGGAGGGGGGGCAAAGAGAAGGAGGAGGAGGAGGGGGGGCAAAGAGAAGGAGGAGGGAGGAGGGGGGGCAAAGAGAAGGTGGATGGAGTGTGTAACAGCAGATATGGAGAAAGATCTCACAGTGGAGGACATCGGAGACAGAAGAAAATGGAAACGCCTTTCAAGAAATAGCGATTCTGCATAGAAGGGAAAGCTTTAGTAGAAGAAGAAGTAGAAGAAGAAGAAGAAGAACAAGAACAAGAAGAAGAATTCAAAACCTCAGGAAACATTTGCCTAGGAAGGCAATGAAGTTTGGCATGTGGAGAAAATACAATTTTAATGTTTGTTCACAAACATAATTACCACTGTATCTTAAAAATAAAATCAATAATGATCACAAATTATACAATTACACTGGAAATTACATTATAATTACACACTGGAGAAATTACTAAATAAATCATAAGGAATTACATTATCGTTAAAAAAAGACCACGCATTCAATCTCCCTTCGAGTAATATCAAGCATTGTTGGTTCGTAAAAGCGGGTTGTCAAACGGTTTGTTGAACGCGGCTCGACAGACAAGTGTTTGATGTGGTATTTGGTTGTCGAACACGTTCGTCAAACGGTTCGAAGAAAGTCATTTCTCGCCTGACTTTTGTGGGCGTGGTTTCATTGTACACAAACGTTATGCAATTTGTGGCTGATTCCATTTCTTCAAACCGTTTGACAAGCAGTTCGACAACCGGGTTCGGCGAACCGCTCGATGCTGTAAAACCCGCCTTAAGTCTTTCAACAGTATACCTTGATGTTTAGATGGCAAGTTAATCAGGACGTATACCTTAACAAACAGTCAGACAGACAGACAGACCAGCCGAAGGAAGACCTGTAGAAAAAAAAAGAAGAGAGAGAGAGAGAGATGAGAGAGAGATGAGAGAGAGAGATACCAATAATAACAATTACTTGCCTGAACAAAATTCGCACAATGGTGTCAAACAACACTTACCTGAAAAGAGAAAGAATATTATTAATAACTAGTGTATGCAACCCGTCAAAATGACCTATAAATATTCCTAGATACGCACACAGATTCATTATTAACTAGTGTACGCAACCCGTCAAAAATGACGGCTAAATATTTATAAATACGCACACAGACACCCGTCAAAATGACGGCTAAATATCTATATATACGCACACACATTTCATTATTAACTCGTGTACGCAACCCGTCAAAATGACGGCTGAATATTTATAAAATACGCACACAGACACCCGTCAAAATGACGGATAAATATCATAAATACGCACACAGATTCATTATCGACTACTGTACACAACCCGTCAAAACGACGGCTAAACATCTATAGATACGCATAGATTCATTATTAACTAGTGTACGCAACCCGTCAAAATGACGGCTAAACATCTATAGATACGCACACAGATTCATTATTATTTAGTGTACGCAACCCCGTCAAAATGACGGCTAAACATCTATAGATACGCGCACAGAGATTCATTATTAACTAGCGTACACAACCCGTCAAAATGATGGCCTAAATATTTATAGATGATGCACACATACCCACACAGATACAACCCTTCCTATCCCATCTCCTTTTCTGAACTACAACCCCCCCCCCCCCCCCCCCCGAGGGACGGGGAGAGACCGAGTAGTAACACGTCTTACCGCAGAGCGTAATCGGAACGAAATTTATAAATATAATATATATATATATACGCCCAGACACATGTTTTTTTTTCTTATTTTATTAGAGATATTTATCCATAAACAATGAGCCTTAAAGCAAAATCATACAAAAAAATATAAGATGAGCCGTGGTCATTATGAATACTTCAATGCCAATGGAAGAATGTTGTGGTAGTCTATGTGGTAACGTCCTTGCCTGGTGATCGCCAAACTGGGGTTCGAGTCCCCTTCAAATTCGTTAGTTCTTTTGGTCGCTGCACACTTCACCATCTTTATATATATATATATATATATATATATACTCATACATATATATATACTGTGCATATATATATAAATATATATATATATATATATTATATATAAATTATATATATAATTCATATACAAGGGTATTCCCATATCAACATGATAAAAAGTATGATAGAAACATTAAATTTGAACAAATGAACCTATGCCAAAATGGAAAACAGTGATCATGGCGTTATACTATTAAAGTTACAATGAATGAATTTCAAATGCAAATGAATCATGAATGATAAATCTATCACCGGCGTGATGTATGAAATATGGATTTAATATATGAATTGTAAATTAGATTATTCAATCTACGAGTACACCACAAACACACACATACATATATATATGTGTATATATATATATATATATATATACACATATATATATACTGTATAATATATATATATATATATATATATTTCTATTTAAGCACGATATTTGTGTTGATGTTCACCCAGTATATATGTGTGCATATATATATATATATATATATTACTTATAAAAAAGCTAAAATTAAACCTTCCAAACCTTTTATAAATATTTTCAAAATAAAAACCAAAAATTCGATATCTTATGGAAAGTCAAAACACAAACAATACGATTTATTTTCTCCTTCGAGCAAGCAAACAAACAAACAAACAAACACGCAAATAAAACTCCTTTGATATCACCATACTGTATTGTCTGGAAATTCACATTATTTAAATTTGAATAAATTTATTATAGCAAATGAAATGGGAACGTCCGATATGGATTTTTAAAGTTTTAAAGGCTGCTCATGAAGGGCAGAGGCAAGGGACACTGCCCTATCAAGCACAACAATGCCCTAGAGACTGACACTATATACATATGATCAGTGCCCAAGCCCCTTCTCCACCTAAGCTAGGACCAAGGAGGGCCAGGCAATGGCTGCTGATGACTCAGCAGATACACCTAAAGGTTACACTAAACCCCCCATCCTCAAGCTCCCAAGGATGGTGAGGTTGCAATCGACCAAAGGAACTAACAAGTTTGAGTGGGACTCGAACCCCAGTCTGGCGTTCACCAGTTAAAGACGTTACAACATCGGCCACCACAGGAATGGACTCCCCGCGTCCAGCGATATAGTCAACATACAATTTATGGCAGGATTCCACAAATCATCTTGAACGAGGATGTGATCTTTGCAATGTTAAAGAAGTCTTATTCATGCAGTGCTAAAAGTGACCTTAATTATACAATGTTAGATAGCCTTATTTATGCAATGTTAAAATAAATCCCTTATTTATACAATGTTAAAAAAATCCTTATCTATGCAATGTTAAACAACCTTATATATGCAATGTTAAATATCCTTATTTTTGCAATGTTAAAAAATTCCTTTTTTATGCAATGTTAAATAGCCTTATTTATTGCTATGCTAAAAAAATACTTATTTTTACGATGTCAAAAATCTTTATTTAAGCAATGTTAAAAATCCTTATTTATGTAATGTTAAACAGCCCTATATATGTGCAATGTTTAAATAGCCTTATTTTTGCCATGTTAAAAAGATCCTTATCAATGCAATGTTAAAAAATTCTTATTCATGCAATGTTAAAAAGCCTTTTACATGCAATGTTAAAATATCCTTATTTATGCAATGTTAAAAAAGTCTTATTATGCAATATTAAGTATCCTTATTTGTGCAATGTTAAATATCCTTTTTTATGCATTGTTAAAAATCCTTATTTATGGAATGATAAAGAAGTCTTATTTATGCAATGCTAAAAAAACATTATTTATGTAATGTTAAAAAAACATTATTTATGTAATGTTAAAAAAACATTATTTATGTAATGTTAAAAAATAATTTATTTATGCAATGTTAAAAAAATTCCCTATTACTGCAAAGTTAAAAATCCTTATTTATGCAATGTTGAAAATTCCTTGTTTCCTTTTATCACAGGGCTATTTTTCCCAGATGGAGCCCTTGGGCTTATAGCATCCTCCTTTTCAATCAGGGTTGTGGCATAGCTAATAATAATAATAATAATAATAATAATAATGATAATAATAATAATAAATAATAATATTAGTAATAATAATAATAATAATAATAATATTTAGTAATAAAAAATAATAATATTTAATAATAATAATAGTAACAAAAATAACAATAGTAATAATAATAATAATAATAATAATAATAATAACAATAATAATAATAATAGCAATAATAATAATAATAATAATATTCAATAATAATAAATGAAAATAATAATAAAATAATAATAATAATAAATAATAATAAGTAATAGAAATAATAATAATAATAATAATAATCATAACAATAATAATAATAATAATAATAATAATAATTAATAATAATAATAAGTAATAGAAATAATAATAATAATAATAATAAAATAATAATAATAATAATAATATC
>NC_090734.1:158939308-158944308 GCF_036898095.1 Palaemon carinicauda
GTGTGAGGGTTAATGAAGGCCTGAGTTTAAGGGAGCTACGATCGCATTAGTTGGGAGTAGGAGTTTTCTCTCTGTAATTGGGCAGAGTTTGATGGGGGGGGGTGAGGGAGAGGATCTCTCTCTCTCTCTCTCTCTCTCTCTCTCTCTCTCTCTCAAAATAATTTTTTTTCTTTCTAAGGTGTAGCGACGATAAAATCCGTCTTCAAAACTAACCTGTAAAATATGATTCTCTCTCTCTCTCTCTCTCTCTCTCTCTCTCTCTCTCTCTCAAAAGAATAAATAGTTTTTTTTCTTTCTAAGGTGTAGCGACGATAAAATCCGCCTTCAAAACTAACCTATAATATATGATTCTCTCTCTCTCTCTCTCTCTCTCTCTCTCTCTCTCTCTTTATATGTATATATATATATATATATATACACATATATATATATATAAAGAGAGAGAGAGAAATAGATAAATATAGAGAGTGAGAGTGAGTCGTTTTATTCTAGCAACGCCATTTACCCACATACCGGTGCTTCAAATCAAAAGGTCTGGTCCATATCATCTATTACTCGGGGATTCTAATGGACACTTTTTGTGTGTGTGTGTGTGTGTTTCAGCATAATCCCGGGTTATTTGTCCTAGTTTGTCGCTGGATTTAAAATCCCCTACCAGGTCGTCATTCCCCTAAATAAAAAGATATAAAAAGAATCCTTTTGAAAACAAAAGCTAGTTGATCCTTAATTATGGTAGGGGACATTCCCCCCCCCCCTTCCTAAATTTCGGGCTGTCGTGTGTTTGTGTACCACCTCGGGTTGTTTACTCGTCATTTGTTTATGTCTATGGGACTTGTCATGCTGGGTTTACACGGTCGAACAGTTCGTCGAACCAGGTTCTCGAACCTGCTTGTCAAACGGCTCGAAGAGGGGGTGGAGTCAGCCACAAACGCATGAGGTTTATGGACAATGAAGCCCCGTTCACAAAACTCAGGCGAGACAGACTTTCTTCTAACCGTTCGACGAACGTGTTCGACAAAACGTTCGAACATCCCTTCAAACAACTTGTTTGTCGAACCGCGTTCGACGAACGGTTCGACCGTGTAAACCCGCCTTAAAAGTTTTCGATCTTGGAAGGAGGAGTTCCGCCTTCCTGTCATCCTGGCGAATATGATGGCCGAATCCTATGAAAGCTCTTTGTATAGTCTACAAAAATACATTTAGTTTTTATACACATCTTACGTCATTATGGAACCTTTTTCACATGATAAGGAAGTACGGCGTTGTACTTATTTGCACCATATATATATATATATATATATATATACATATGCATACAGAGAGAGAGAGAGAGAGAGAGAGAGAGAGAGAGAGAGAGGAAAAAAGGGATAAAAAAAGAGAGAAGAAAAAAAGGAAAAAGTAAGAGAGAGAGAGGAAAAAAGTAAGAGAGGGAAAAAAGGGAAAAAGTAAGAGTGAGAGAGGAAAAAAGGGAAAAAGTAAGAGAGAGAGAGGAAAAAAGGGAAAAAGTAAGAGAGCGAGAGGAAAAAAAGGGAAAAAGTAAAAGAGAGGTAAAAAGGGAAAAAGTAAGAAAGAAAAAAGTAAGAGAGAGAGAGAGAGAGAGGAAAAAGTAAGAGAGAGAGGAAAAAGGGAAAAAGTAAGAGAGAGGAAAATAAGGGAAAAAGTAAGAGAGAGAGAGAGAGAGAGAGAGAGAGAGAGAGAGAGAGAGAGAGGAAAAAAAGGGAAAAGTAAGAGAGGAAAAAAGGGAAAAAGTAAGAGAGAGAGAGGAAAAAAGGGAAAAAGTAAGAGAGGAAAATAAGGGAAAAAGTAAGAGAGAGAGAGAGAGAGAGAGAGAGAGAGAGAGAGGAAAAAAAGGGAAAAGTAAGAGAGGAAAAAAGGGAAAAAGTAAGAGAGAGAGAGGAAAAAAGGGAAAAAGTAAGAGAGAGGAAAAAAAGGGAAAAAGTCGCTAGCGGTAGTACTGATCTTCCAGAAGGAGTGTGAGGGTTAATGAAGGCCTGAGTTTAAGGGAGCTACGATCGCATTAGTTGGGAGTAGGAGTTTCTCTCTGTAATTGGGCAGAGTTTGATGGGGGGGGGGTGAGGGAGAGGATCTCTCTCTCTCTCTCTCTCTCTCTCTCTCTCTCTCTCAAAATAATTTTTTTTTCTTTCTAAGGTGTAGCGACGATAAAATCCGTCTTCAAAACTAACCTGTAAAATATGATTCTCTCTCTCTCTCTCTCTCTCTCTCTCTCTCTCTCTCTCTCAAAAGAATAAATAGTTTTTTTTCTTTCTAAGGTGTAGCGACGATAAAATCCGCCTGCAAAACTAACCTATAATATATGATTCTCTCTCTCTCTCTCTCTCTCTCTCTCTCTCTCTCAAAAGAATAAATAGTTTTTTTTCTTTCTAAGGTGTAGCGACGATAAAATCCGCCTTCAAAACTAACCTATAATATATGATTCTCTCTCTCTCTCTCTCTCTCTCTCTCTCTCTCTTTATATGTATATATATATATATATATATATATACACATATATATATATATAAAGAGAGAGAGAGAAATAGATAAATATAGAGAGTGAGAGTGAGTCGTTTTATTCTAGCAACGCCATTTACCCACATACCGGTGCTTCAAATCAAAAGGTCTGGTCCATATCATCTATTACTCGGGGATTCTAATGGACACTTTTTGTGTGTGTGTGTGTGTGTTTCAGCATAATCCCGGGTTATTTGTCCTAGTTTGTCGCTGGATTTAAAATCCCCTACCAGGTCGTCATTCCCCTAAATAAAAAGATATAAAAAGAATCCTTTTGAAAACAAAAGCTAGTTGATCCTTAATTATGGTAGGGGACATTCCCCCCCCCCCCTTCCTAAATTTCGGGCTGTCGTGTGTTTGTGTACCACCTCGGGTTGTTTACTCGTCATTTGTTTATGTCTATGGGACTTGTCATGCTGGGTTTACACGGTCGAACAGTTCGTCGAACCAGGTTCTCGAACCTGCTTGTCAAACGGCTCGAAGAGGGGGTGGAGTCAGCCACAAACGCATGAGGTTTATGGACAATGAAGCCCCGTTCACAAAACTCAGGCGAGACAGACTTTCTTCTAACCGTTCGACGAACGTGTTCGACAAAACGTTCGAACATCCCTTCAAACAACTTGTTTGTCGAACCGCGTTCGACGAACGGTTCGACCGTGTAAACCCGCCTTAAAAGTTTTCGATCTTGGAAGGAGGAGTTCCGCCTTCCTGTCATCCTGGCGAATATGATGGCCGAATCCTATGAAAGCTCTTTGTATAGTCTACAAAAATACATTTAGTTTTTATACACATCTTACGTCATTATGGAACCTTTTTCACATGATAAGGAAGTACGGCGTTGTACTTATTTGCACCATATATATATATATATATATATATACACATATGCATACAGAGAGAGAGAGAGAGAGAGAGAGAGAGAGAGAGAGAGAGAGAGAGATAGATAGATGCTCTTTAGTATATAGAGAATGTTGTTGAAGAAAGAATTCTTAACGCTTAGTTTCCGGATTTTTCCTTTGGTTTTAAATGAAATAGAAAATAGTGCAGAAAAAGTGTAATAATAATGGATAGGGAACTTTAAATAATAATAAAAAAGAATTGGGTTATTCATTATAAAACAATAAACATGAAATCTTTGTTATAAGAATATACGAAAATTATTTGGTATGTAAGTTGAAATAAGTATGAAAGTATTTATATTAATGAAAATATTGATTGAAAATGTGTGAAAAGAAATGATGCTCTTATTATGAAAAAAAAAACGAACAAACGTCTCTGCCTGGTGAACGCTAGACTTGGGTTTGAGTCCCGCTCAGCCTCGTTAGTGCCATTAGTGTCTACAACCATACCAAACTTGTTACCTAAGGATGAGGGGTTTACGGGAGCCTATAGGTGTATCTGCCGAGTCATCAGCAGCTATTGCCTAGCCCTCCCTGGTCCTAGCTTAGAGAGGACTGTGGGCGCTGATTATATGTATATACTGTATTATGGTCAGTCTAGGCATTTTCACTGTCCCTTGCCTCTGCCATTCATGAGCGGCCTTCTCACCATCCTTGTAAGCTACTGCCTATAGGTCTATCTGCCGTGTCATCAACAGTCATTGCCTGGCCATCCCTGTTCCTAGCTTGGGTGGAGAGGGCCTTGGACGCTTATTATATTTATAAATGGTCAGTCTATGTTATTGTCCTGCTCGATAAGGCAATGTCACTGTCCCTTGCCTCTGCTATTCATGAACGGCCTTTAAAACCTTGAAACACGATTATGACACTATAAGGTAGTTAGAATTTAACTCGTTTGTTCCTTTGGTCGTTGCAACCTCACCATCCTTTTGAGCTAAGGATGATTAGTTTGGGGGAGCTTATAGGTCTATCTGCTGAGTCATCAGAAGCCATTGTCTGGCCGTTCTTGGTCCTAGCTAGGAGAGAACCATGGGCGTTTATTATATGTATATATAAGGTCAGTCTCTAGGACATTGTCCTGCTTGCAAGGGTAATGTCACTGTCCCCTTGCCTCTGCCATTCATGAGCGGCCTTTAAAAACCTTTAAAAACAAAGGTATTACGGTATTTGTTTATGTTTGTTTATATTACGGTATTTGTTTATAAAGGTATATGTTCTCAAATGTATAATATCACAGATGTCCTTTAAAACTATTAATTTTATTTAGAAAAAAATGTATAAGTTCATATTACCAGAGAAATATGTTACCTTCTTCACTTCCGGGTACCCCCATCTCCCCCCCCCCCCGACCTCCATTTCTTCATACCCCCAATATGTCCAGGAGAGCATCTTGGTGTTCCTACCCCCTCCCCTCATCCTAACATTGACGTGGCTTGGTTTTTCGTGATTGGTACCCATGGTGAAAATCTCTCTCTCTCTCTCTCTCTCTCTCTCTTTCTCTTATTCAATGGTGAACAACCTCTCTCTCTCTCTCTCTTTCTCTCTCTCTCTCTCTCTCTCTCTCTCTCTCTCGTGAACTTTTCTCTCACA
>NC_090734.1:158954308-158961808 GCF_036898095.1 Palaemon carinicauda
ATATATATATATATATATATATATATATACATACATACACACACATATAAATATTTATTTATTTCCTCTCCCCGTCCTATCGGTAGGGGGCAAAGGGATTAGTCATACCCTGGTTTTGGGGGGCTACCCCGAGAGGTAGAATAGAAAACCACAAATTGCCAAAACTGCCCTGTTGTAGTTAGGAAACTGGGTGTGGGGAAGGGTAGAATCTGTGTTTTTATATATTGACTGACAGTATTTCTAGTTTTAAAACGTCCTTATGGCTCCATTGGTAACGTCACTGCCTGGTGTTTGCCAGTCGGGTGTTCGAGTCCCGCTCGGACTCGGTAGTGCTATTAGTGTCTGCAACCTTACCTTCCTTTTGAGGTAAGGTTGAGGGGCTTGGTGTGGAGCCTATAGGTTTATCTGTTGAGTAAGTAACAGCCACTGCCTGGCCCTCTCTGGTCCTAGCTTGGGTGGAGAGGAGGCTTGGGCGCTGATCACTGTCCCTTTCCTCTGCCATTCATGAGCGACCTTTAAACAGTCACCCCATCCCCCTTTATGGCCTTCTATTTTGACTTCAATCTTCAATCTAGTCAAACCTCATTTAGCTGTTACTCTATTACTCTATGGCTCTTGGAGTCATTCTACCCTCCTTTTTAGCCCTCCTCCCTGCCTGCTAGTTGTCCTGCCGGGCCCTAGCCCTTCCAAGAGTCATTCTATACCCTCCTGTTTAGCCCTCCTCCCTGCCTGCTAGTTGTCCTGCCGGGCCCTAGCCCTTCCAAGAGTCATTCTATACCCTTCTGTTTAGCCCTCCTCCCTGCCTGCTAGTTGTCCTGCCGGGCCCTAGCTCTTCCAAGAGTCATTCTATACCCTCCTGTTTAGCCCTCCTCCCCGCCTGCTAGTTGTCCTGCATGGCCCTAGCCCTTGGTCATTGTGCCCAAATTTCATGAATAATAATCTGGCCGGGCAGTTAGTTTCATCACATTGGTGCAGTTAGTTCTCATTGGATGCTCCCATCTCCTCTTCTCTCAACATACATCTAAAGGTATGTTTTTTTTTTACCTTTTAGTGTTGTGTTGGCCTTTGTAGTAACGTCCCTGACTAGTAAACGCCAGACTGGGGTTCGAGTCCTGCTCAAATTCCTTATTCCTTTGATCGCTGTAACCTCACCATCCTTGTGAGCTAAGTATGGTGGTTTGAGGGAACCTATAGGTCTATGCTGATTCATCAGTAGCCATTGCTTGGCCCACTTTGGTCCTAGCTTAGGCGCTGATCTTATGTATATATTGTCAGTCTCTAGGACATTGTTCTGCTTGATAGGGCAATGTCACTGTCCTTTCCTTCTGCCATTCATGAATGGTCTTTAAACCTATGACTAGATTGTCTTTCCTCATACACCTGATAACACTGCGTTTACCAAACAATTCTTCTTCACACAAGGGGTTAACTACTGCACTGTAATTGTTCAGTGGCTACTTTTCTTGGTAAGGGTAGAAGAGACTCTTTAGCTATGGTAAGCAGCTCTTCTAGGAGAAGGACACTCCAAAATCAAACAATTGTTCTCTAATCTTGTGTAGTGCCCTAACCTCTGTACCTTTGCCTTGCACTGTCTTGAGTTAGAGTTCTCTTGCTTGAGGGTACACTCTGGCACACTGTTATGTATGTTTCCTTGTTTTCTTTCCTCACTGAGCTATTTTTCCCTGTTGGAGCCCCTGCATTTCCGACTAGGGTTTTAGCTTAGCTTGTAATTATTATTATTACAAGCTAAGTTATAACCCTAGTTGGAAAAGCAGGGGTTCCAACAGGGATAAATGGCCCAGTGAGGAAAGGCAATAAATCAACCAATAGTGTGCCCATGGTCTTCAACAAGAAAAAATAGCCCAGTGAGGAAAGGAAATAAATCAACTTATAGTGTGCCCTAAGGCTTCAACGAGAAGAAATAGCCCAGTGAAGAAAGGTAACGAGGAAATAAATAAACTACAAGAGAAGAATTAATAACTAATAATACGTATTCTATCTTTATCCAGCATTTTGTTCGCCATTAGTGCATGTCGGGAGAGGGAGAGGGGAAGGGGGGGAGGGGTTTGGAGAGGGAGAGGGGAAGAGAGAGGGAGAGGGAGAGGGGAAGGGAGCAGATTTGAGAGACTGTCAGACAGATCCTCTTATCAACTTGTCACAACGTGTGTGAAGGATGAGGCTGGCCCGTGTAGGGGGAGTCTGCGGTTCGGATTTGGGGAAATATCCCTGGGTCGTGTGTTTGAAGGGAACCAGACGAAGGATTTGGTAATGGTGGCTTTTTTTCTGTTTTTTTATTAGTTAATTTTATTGGAAATGTATTAGGGTTCATTGCTTGTTTGCTTGCTTGAAGGGACACTGCAAACAAAGTTGTGATTAGTTACATTTATTTTATATATTTATTTGTTTGTTTGAAGGGACATTACAAACAAAGTTATGATTAGTTACTTTTATTTTATATATTAGTTTGTTTGTTTGAAGGGACATTGCAAACAAAGTTGTGATTAGTTACTTTTGTTTTATATATTTGTTTGTTTGTTTGAAGGGACATTGCAAACAAAGTTGTGATTAGTTACTTTTGTTTTATATATTTGTTTGTTTGTTTGAAGGGACATTGCAAACAAAGTTGTGATTAGTTACTTTTGTTTTATATATTTGTTTGTTTGTTTGAAGGGACATTGCAAACAAAGTTGTGATTAGTTACTTTTGTTTTATATATTTGTTTGTTTGTTTGAAGGGACATTGCAAACAAAGTTGTGATTAGTTACTTTTGTTTTATATATTTGTTTGTTTGTTTGAAGGGACATTGCAAACAAAGTTGTGATTAGTTACTTTTGTTTTATATATTTGTTTGTTTGTTTGAAGGGACATTGCAAACAAAGTTGTGATTAGTTACATTAATTTTATACATTTATTTGTTTGTTTGAAGGGACATTGCAAACAAAGTTGTGATTAGTTACTTTTGTTTTATATATTTGTTTGTTTGTTTGAAGGGACATTGCAAACAAAGTTGTGATTAGTTACTTTTGTTTTATATATTTGTTTGTTTGTTTGAAGGGACATTGCAAACAAAGTTGTGATTAGTTACTTTTGTTTTATATATTTGTTTGTTTGTTTGAAGGGACATTGCAAACAAAGTTGTGATTAGTTACATTAATTTTATACATTTATTTGTTTGTTTGAAGGGACATTGCAAACAAAGTTGTGATTAGTTACTTTTGTTTTATATATTTGTTTGTTTGTTTGAAGGGACATTGCAAACAAAGTTGTGATTAGTTACTTTTGTTTTATATATTTATTTGTTTGTTTGAAGGGACATTGCAAACAAAGTTGTGATTAGTTACTTTTGTTTTATATATTTGTTTGTTTGTTTGAAGGGACATTGCAAACAAAGTTGTGATTAGTTACTTTTGTTTTATATATTTGTTTGTTTGTTTGAAGGGACATTGCAAACAAAGTTGTGATTAGTTACTTTTGTTTTATATATTTGTTTGTTTGTTTGAAGGGACATTGCAAACAAAGTTGTGATTAGTTACTTTTGTTTTATATATTTGTTTGTTTGTTTGAAGGGACATTGCAAACAAAGTTGTGATTAGTTACTTTTGTTTTATATATTTGTTTGTTTGTTTGAAGGGACATTGCAAACAAAGTTGTGATTAGTTACTTTTGTTTTATATATTTGTTTGTTTGTTTGAAGGGACATTGCAAACAAAGTTGTGATTAGTTACTTTTGTTTTATATATTTGTTTGTTTGTTTGAAGGGACATTGCAAACAAAGTTGTGATTAGTTACTTTTGTTTTATATATTTGTGTGTTTGAAGGGACACTGCAAACAGTTAGTTAAAAAGAGCATCAAATTGACTATTTTTATTATTCTACTTATCTGAAAAATCTACGAGATTTAAGTGTCAT
The DNA here is from genome assembly GCF_036898095.1 of Palaemon carinicauda. Classification (NCBI taxonomy): domain Eukaryota; kingdom Metazoa; phylum Arthropoda; class Malacostraca; order Decapoda; family Palaemonidae; genus Palaemon; species Palaemon carinicauda. The sequence continues at coordinate 158,958,218 of NC_090734.1, forward strand.
CTGGATCCTGGTAAGTTGTGGTGGCCTATGTGGTAACGTCCCTGTGTTTGTGTATGGTTAGTCTCTCTGGCATTGTCCTGCTTGACAGAGCAGTGTCACTGTTCCTTGCCTCTGCCATTCATGAGTGCCCTTTATACCATTAAACCTTTAAGTGTTTTAAAGAAGAAGAAGAAGAAGGGTCCTCTTTTGAGGAAATTCGAACTATTCCGAAAGTACTTAGATCAAGTACTCTCCAGAAGGTCACTGGCATGTCGCTTGTTCCAGCTTTAATTTCAATTGTATTTCGCGTCGGGGGTTTTTTCCTCTTCTTTCACGTTAGTCTTCGAAGATGGATCCTTTTTTTATTTATTTCCCCTCCCCCTTTCATTTTTCTTATTTTTTTTTTATTTTTTTTTCAGACATTTTCTTTTCTTATTTTTTTTCTATAATCTCCTTTTCCTTTCTATATTTTTTATTTTTTTCTATAATCTTATTTCCTTTTATTATTTTTTTTTTGTAATTAGTTTCCTTTTTTTATTTTTTCCGATAATCTTATTTCCTTTACTTATTTTTTTTAATTTTTTCTATAATCTTCTTTTCCTTTTCTTATTTTTTTATTTTTTTCTATAATCTTATTTCCTTTGCTTATTACTTTTTATTTTTTTCTATAATCTTATATCCTTTTATTTTTTTTTCTGATATTTTCTATAATCTTATTTCCTTTTCTTATTTATTTTTTCTATCATCTTATTTCCCTTTCTCACTTTTTCTTTCATTATAATTCTAATTCTTTTTTTATTTCCTTTTATGATTTCTATAATCTTATATCCTCTTATTTTTTTCTTTATTTTTTTCTGTAATCCTTTTTTATTTCCTTTCATTAATTGTATAATCTCATTTCCTTTTCTTATTTCTTCATTTTATTTCTTTCATTACTCTACGATTAAAATTGTGAACAGGAAGGTGTTCACAGACACACACACACACACATAGGGGGTAAAACATAACCTCCTTCCAGTCGTAATGAAAACGTAGTTGAGCCAATAAAACAAAAATATTTCTTAATTGGTTAACAGTTTTTGGTACTTATGGTTGAATAGAAAAACTGAAAGCCATTTAATTATTGTATTTTAGATTATTATTATTATTATTATTATTATTATTATTATTATTATTATTATTCCGATCAACTATGACTGGGTATTATTATTATTATTATCATTATAATCATCATTATTATTATTATTAGTGTACGTGACCACAAATACGGATAAATATTTAGATATATATACAGCTACACGAGCCCCTTTCACCATGGTATGACTACCCCCTCTCTTCCCTACCCTATGACCCTATGAACGGGGAGAGACCGAGTAGTTGTGCATATATATATATATATATATATATTGATATATTGATATATATATATATATATATATATATATATATATATTGATATATTGATATATATATATATATATATATATATATATATATATATATATATCCAGACATTTGCTCTTTATTTATATAGGGGAGATTATTATTGTTGTTGTTTGTTGTTGTTGTTGTTGTTTGTGTTGGTGTTGTTAGTGTAAATACATGCACACGACCCACTTTCACCATGGTATGACTACTACTACTCTCCCCTACTTGCTCTTTATTATATAGGGGAGATTGTTGTTGTTGTTGTTGTTATTTTTGCGGTTGTTTTATCATTGTTATTCTTTTACCAGTAATTATCCACATTTCTTTTTAGTTTAATTATATCAATGCTCCATAAATCTTTAATCTTCCAGGATGCGATCACAAACACCTCTTTATTTCTACCTCAATGATTGGATATGTTTGTTTGTTTGTTTGTTCAGGTGTTTGTTTTATATCCAACAAATAAAAAAGGATAAACTGTCATAGACACATGTCCTCATCATCGAACGATCTCTCTCTCTCTCTCTCTCTCTCTCTCTCTCTCTCTCTCTCTCCCTATTCCATGAAGTGGTATCTCTTCCCCCTTCCTGGCTTGGGGGAGGGAAGAGGAGAGGGGTCGGTGTTATAGGCTGTTGATTTTGAAAGAGAGAGAGAGAGAGAGAGAGAGAGAGAGAGAGAGAGAGAGAGAGAGAGAGAGAGAGAGAGAGGCAGGCAGGCCTGGCTCTGGCTGGCTGGCTGGCCCTCACTGTCTCAGTCAGTTGAGGGCCGCACCCTTAGCAGCGCGGACGTGTCGAATAATCGCTCTTGGCTCCTTCGTGTGGTTTTGCTCACACAAGAAGAAGAGTCTCCTCTCGTCCTCCACGCTCTCTCCTAGCCCTTGGGCTTCATCTCCTCCTTCAGTGTGGTTCCTGCCCCGAAGCGGAGTTGACCTCGGTGGGCGTTCTACTCCTGGGGGACTTTGAAGTCCCTCTTTGAGGTCCAACTAACACCACCGCTGGGGTGGCACAGTCTTTGACTCCACAGGTCGGGACCGGTTCAACAAGAGACGTTTTGGGGCCGTGCAACCGTTTGTTTATGGCCGATGCGTGCAGAGGAGGAAATCAATTGAACTGTTGGATGATTGTGTCTCTTTAGAGCGTTGCATTAAGGAGGAAGCTGTGTCTGTGTGTTGGAGGTACAGGAGGTGCCTGAGACACTCTTGAAGTCAAGACTTGGAGCCAATCAGAATCCGTGTGTGACCTCGATTAAGAAACGTTTTTTTTGACGAACGTATCATACGTGATTTCTTAGGAGGCTTATTCTCAACGTCAATAATCAGAAGGCAGACAGTTATTTAAGTGATCCTTAATATAGCTTTCATTAAAGGATCCTTTTACCTTGAAAGAAACCAAGATTTCTTAGGAGACTTATTCTTCTCAACGTCAATAATCAGAAGGCAAGCAGTTATCTATTAAGTGAATCTTGATATACCTTTCATTAAAGGACCCTTTCACCTTCAAAGAAACCAAGTAGAAAGTTTTCGTCAACACCTTCCTAATCTCACCCTGACGTCAGAGGCACCGTGGATTACTTTACTGATAAAAAAGGTTGAAAGGAAAAGTAAATATATTTCTCTTTCTCGTCGTCTGCACCTTGTAGCTTCAACTGAGAGTATTGCTAAGTAACACTATTCAACTGGAAAGTGTATTTTCTAGGCCATTCTATTGATTCAGAGAAAGGGGGCCGGGGTTTTTTTACCCATTTAGTAATTTTATCTATAAGCAAGTTTATTCCTTCTCCCGAACCAGCATTTTATCGAACTGTACACCGTATGGGATATCATTTGCATCTCTAATGAAGATAAAGAATATATATAAACCCCCTTCCTAAGAAGGATTAAATTGCCTCAAGTTAAATGCCTTCACATTAAGAGCAGGATAAAGCTGATTGAAAGGACGAATAGAATCAGATACAAAGACATCCATTTCGACGAGATCAAATATCAAGTCTCCAGGAAGAGAGTCTGGGGGGAGCTTCAAAGCATCGTCTGTCAATGTGCATTTAAACACTGACGGATCTTCTCACCTTCTGTCTATTGGCACGAAGAGCCGTCTGTCTAATTCCCATCTCTGCCGTTAGATTTGCGACGCCAGATCGTGTCCCTGTCAGTCATCCGTAAGTAAATGATTTATTTATTTCATATGT
>NC_090734.1:158976808-158979308 GCF_036898095.1 Palaemon carinicauda
GGTTGTAGCTTGGCTGGTAATAATAATAATAATAATAATGATAAGTGTGTATCTAGTTACTATATGGACATGTCATGGTATGATAGTGAAATAATCTCCAATAGATTTAGTAGATTTGAGAACAAAGTCCTCAGAAGGATATTTGGAGTTAAATGGCAGGACAGGATTAGAAATGAAACTATAAGACATTGCTCGAGTGCCTTATGTGGATGAGATTATGGTGAGGGGTAGATGAAGATGGTTTGGGCATGCTCTTCGCACTCCCCAAGAGAGATTAGTTCACCAAACGTTCAGCTGGGCTCCACAATGCACTAGAAGAGTTGGAAGACCCAGGTCTACATGACCGAGGACTATCAATTGTGAAGTAGGATATGATGAATGGAGAAGTATTGAATTAAAAGCTCAAGGTAGAGACGACTGGCGAAATCCAACCGAGGCCCTTTGCGTCAATAAACGTAGGAGGAGATAGGGATATCTAGATCATAAAGAACTAAGAAGCTGTTGAAGGCTGCTAGAAACAGCGACCCCAGATACCCAGATAGAAATGAGAAAAGCTGAAGGCAAACAAGAAGATCTAGTTCGAAAAGAGATTAAAGATGCAACAATGAATTATCAAATGATTATAATATAAACTAGCTTTCGAAACAACTGCGAATGACTTGGGAAAGTACAAAATATGCTGATTTAAAGTTATTATTTTTTACAATACAAAAATACAGTCCCTTACTGAGTTCATCTTCCTTCCTTATTACTGAACAAAAGAATATTATCTCTTACTGAAGATATCTTTATGTTTGTCTGTGTGTCTGTCCCTCTACGCTACCATTGTAAATGTTCTTGGACGGTTGATAGAATTCTGTCTAATATTATCGTATGACAGATCATCTGTCTGTCAAAGTCTGTCACACGTGTTATTGTTTATTGTTGTCATGAACTCTACGGTGATATACAGTAAATAGTAGTCTTCAGTCTGTTGGTCTATAAGTACATCGGCTTTGTATACTGTAATGTCCTTCATTATTATTATTATTATTATTATTATTATTATTATTATTATTATTATTATTATTATTATTATTATTATTATTGTTAGTGTACATTGCCCGTCAAAAGTGATGGTTAAATATTTAAATGCATACGAGTATATACACAGATTCAACTCTTCCCATCCTCTCCTCCTTTATTAACTTCCACACAGCAGTTTGGGCAATTTGTAGGAGATTGTCGTTTTCGAGTGGTTGCCGCCCAGCGTGAAACGAAATACACACACACACACACACACATATATATATATATATATATATATATATATATATATATATATATATGTGTGTGTGTGTGTGTATATGTATGTATATATATTTATATGTATATATATATATATATATATATATATATATATATATTTTATGTGTGAGTATATATACAGTATATATGTATGTATGTATATATATATATATATATATATATATATATATATATATATATATATATACATATATATATATGTGTGTATATATATATATATATATATATATATATATATATATATATATATATATATATATATATCCAGACACTTGATCTTTATTGATAGGGGAGATTAATATTATTAGTGTTATTATTTAAAATAGAATAATATTTTATACATAAGTTAAACCCAGTTAATTAAACCCTTATTGACTAGAATGCTCGTATTTAAAGAGAAAAACCAGATATTACCATACAGGCAATAAAGAATTTAATAATACACAAATGACTTAAACGAGGAAAGCTATAGTATTGGCTAATGGGTCGAAATTAACACCACAGCCTCATTTTATGTATGTTCGAAAAGTAAATGTAATGAAATATAATTCTATGGAGTATAGGTAATTGCAGTACTCTGTCACATGAGAGTAATAACAGGATGATGGTTCGATAACAGGATGACACTTTGATAACCAATAATCATATAACGCTTCAATAACTATACGTATCAATAAGAGGATGACACTTCAATAACCGATACCCGTATATATAACACTTCAGTAACTGTATACGTATCAACAGAATGGTGCTTCAATAACAGGATGATGCTACTATGACTGTATGACGTCTCAATAACAGTATGATGCTTCAATAACAGGATGGGGTTTAGATAACAGGATGACACTTCAATAACAGGATGGGGTTTAGATAACAGGATGACACTTCAATAACAGGATGGGGTTTTGATAACGGGATTATGCTTCAATAACAGGATGACACTTCAATAACAGGATGACGATTCGATAACAGGATGACGCTTCGATAACAGGATGATGCTTCAATACAGGAAGACGTTTCGATAACAGGATGATGCTTCAATAACAGGATGACACTTCAATAACAGGATGACACTTCAATAACAGGATGAAGCTTCAATAACAGGATAATGCTTCAATGAGAGCAATATGCTTCAATAACAGTTTTAAGTCTCGATAACAGTATGACACTTCAATGACAGGATGACACTTCA
>NC_090734.1:158989308-158991213 GCF_036898095.1 Palaemon carinicauda
AGGGAATGGGATAACTCCTTGGTAGCAACTCGGATCATATCTCCTTGGAGGTATGACATGATACCCCGAAAATGGGAGACGACTCTTTGTCGTCTCCGTATTGGTCACACGAGTTTCTGCTGAAGGGCCAACACCAACCGTATTGTGAGGACTGTTTAGTACCTTTAACAGTGAGGCATTTGTTGACCGAATGCCCTAATTTTACTAACTTGAGAAATAGATATTTGTTTGGGGCTCGAGGTGAGGATGGCAGGTTCATCCTTGCCAAGGTTCTTGAACATTATGTGTCGTACTATGCGACCGGATTTTTAGATTTATTTCAGAAGCAGGTCTTCTGAAAGCTATTTAACTATTGTAATGACTTCCTATCTTTTAGGGTTTTAATTGAATTCTCTTTTATTTTTCATATATAATAAATGCTATCGGCGTCAATGACCTTAGATGTCAGGATGCCAGAAAACTTTCAATCAATCAATCAACCAAAGCTAAGATAAAAGTGAAAATTTCTGTGTTACCCCTCTCAAAAAAGAAAGAAAGAAAAAACGAATAGTATTATTGGTAGTGGCTTGATTTATGACTTGCAGTGCTGTCAGTAAAATATGACCACCCGAACACCCGGGTAATAAATGCCAAAAGAGAGGAATTTATCGAAAATCAATTCTAAAAATTTGTCGATATCGATACCGAATATCGATAGCCAAATATTTACCGATACCGATACTCTGCTACATCTCATATATATATATATATATATATATATATATATATATATATATATATATATATATATATATATATATATATATATATATATATTATATATATATATATATATATATTCTCATCTTCCCCTACGCCTATTGACGCAAAGGGCCTCGGTTAGATTTCACCAGTCGTCTCTAACTTGAGCTTTTAATTGAATATTTCCACTTGTCTTCATCTACTTCACGCTTCATAGTTCTCATCCATATAGGCCTGGGTCTTCTAATATATATATATATATATATATATATATATATATATATATATATATATATATATATATATAAACACACACTACAGTACGCAACCCGTCAATAGTGACTGCTAAATATTTACATAGATACGCACACACATGCACTTTCTAGCGTACATAGATTCAACCCTTACTAACAACAACTATCACTAGGGTATGACTACACATCTCCCCCCCCCCCCTTCCCTAGGGACGGGAAGAGACCAGTAGTTAAACATACTGTAGATATATAGTCATTTTTTTTAATGAGGGGCATTTGCACGGACTCGCAGGGGTGCCCTATTAACTCGGAAAAAGTTTCCTGCTAGCTGATTGGTCGGAAGTATTTTTGTACGACCAATCAGCGATCAGTAAACTTTTTCTGTGCTTAAAGGACAACTCTGCGAGTCAGTGACCGATATATATATATATATATATATATATATATATATATATATATATATATATATATATATTTGTTTATATATTTATATATATATTTATTTATATATATATATATATATGTGTGTGTGTGAATATATATATATGTGTATATATATATATATGTATATATATATGTATATATATAATGTATATGATAAAATATATATATAATATATATATATATATAATATATATATATATATATATATATATATATATATATATATATATATATATATATATATATATATATATATATATTTCATCTACATACAGTACCTTCCTGTCAGTATATATCTATAGTCAGTATAAGCAGTATATATATATTTTTTTAAATTACTTAGGCCAATTTCTTCAGTTTTCTTACAATTATAGATTTTGGCTTCTTCATTGTTCTAAAGCCGTACCCTATTCAAAAATATCGGCTGGTATCGGCCCAATTTTCACCGATATTCGCCGATTTCTAA
>NC_090734.1:158996713-158999213 GCF_036898095.1 Palaemon carinicauda
CTTTTTTTATATTCTTTTATTCCAATTTCTCTTTAATATTATCCTCTTATCTGATCTTCATCTACTTACTCTCATGCTAATTGTCGTACGAACACTCGGACTCTTATTTCAATTCCTTATTCCTGATCTTGATTTTAATCCTTGGCACAGTCATTCAGCTACCTCATTACACACTCTGAATAAGAATTTTCATAATTCACACCAACCATTGTATACAGGTCTTCCTTCACAATACCAGCTATCACACAGTACTATAGATATGCAGTTAATTCTGACAACGTCAATTTTTCTATAGGAAGAGTTGAATCTTAGGGACTTCGGAAGTTTATAATTTTTGCAATATTTTTCTTGTTGTGCAGGTTAACGTAAAGTCTCATTTCGTAGTTTAACTGTTGTTCGTCTTAATTATTTTCCTTCGTTGTTTATTGTAATTTTTTTTTTCATCTTGAAGTTGGATTTTCATATCTACGTTTCTTTTCTGCACTTGATAGAGAGAGAGAGAGAGAGAGAGTGAGAGAGAGAGAGAGAGAGAGAGAGAGATAGAGAGAGAGAGAGAGAGAGAGAGAGAGAGAGAGAGAGAGAGAGAGAAAACGCTTTTCGCCATGGGCAACAGGATAACGCATTCTTCATGAGGTTAAAAGAATAATACATCGGTTACATTGGCCAAGACACCAGCCAACCATTGAGATACTACCGCTAGAGAGTTATGGGGTTCTTTAACTGGCCAGACCAATACTACATTGGATCCTCCTCTCTGGTTACGGTTCACTTTCCCTTTGCCCACACATTCACCGAATAGTCTGGCGTATTCTTTACAGATTCTCCTCTGTCCTCATACACCTGACAACACTGAGATTACCAAACAATTTTTCTTCACCCAAGGGGTTAACTACTGCACTGTAAATGTTCAGTGGCCACTTCCCTCTTTGTAAGGGTAGAAGAGACTCTTTAAGTATGGTAAGCAGCTCTTCTAGGAGAAGGACACTCCAAAATCAAACCATTGTAGTGCCATACCCTCTGTACCATGGTCTTCCATTGTCATGGGTTAGAGTTCTCTTGCTTGAGGGTACACTCGGTCACACTATTCTAACTAATTTCTCTTTCTCTTGTTTTGTTAAAGTTTTCATAGTTTATATAGGAAATATTTATTTCAATGTAGTTACTGTTCTTACAAGATTTGTATTTTCCTTGTTTCCTTTCCTCATTGGGCTATTTTCCATGTTGGGGCCCGTGGGCTTATAGCATCTTGCTTTTCCAACTAGGGTCGTAGCTTAGCAAGTAATAATAATAATGCTAATAATAATAATAATGATAATAATAACAGTGGCTCCTGAATTGGAGCCATCCATTTGCGAGGCCATAATCAGGATCTCTTCTCTGGATCCTGTCCTCAGCAGTTTGATTTCGCCGAAGAAAGGAGATGTCAAGGAGGGAAGGATGAGAAGGAGATATCCACGAAGGGACAATCAAGAAGGAAGGGCAGCATTGGGCAAGGAGGGGCCAGGAGGGTAGAGGGGACTGGCGCCCCCCTAGTGGGGGAGGAGTCATATAACGTCGCTCGCCACACCGCGCCTTCCGGAGAAGAGAGACCGCAGGAGGAGTTTCATTTCTCTTCCCCCCCCCCCTCCCCTCTCCCAAGGCTTCAGATTCCTTGCAACTGAATCTTCGCTCGTGAAATTCATCTTAAGACTTCGTCTTCTGGATTCTTCGGTTGTTACATTCAAGATGCAAATGACTTCTCGATTATAAGTTTTAATTTTCACTGTATTATACACTATTTGATTATGCAAGTGATTCTATATTTTATTATTTTATGATTTTTATCATTATGATCAAGTTTTAGCAATTACACTTAATGCCAATCTACTTATGTAATTACTTAGCCACTTAAAATCATTTATTCTTATTTATTTTTGCCCTCTGTGTACTTATTTACTTTAGCTTGCTCTTTACTTAAACATTTACTAACTATATTTTTTTTCATTCCTATTATATATATAAATATATAAATATATAAATATATATATATATATATATATATATATATATATATATATATATACATATATATATGTATATATATATATATATATATATATATATATATATATATATATATATATCAATTTCACTCTTTTGTTAATTTATTAGTTGAATAATTCATTACTGATTTAATTTTTCTACGATGATAATGATATTTCTATTCAAATTATTTATTGCTGATTAATAATAATAATAATAATAATAATAATAATAATAATAATAATAATAATTTTTTTATTCATTTCAAAACAACTAAGAATAAATGTTAAAATCCTAAAACAAAATACACATATGTATTGAGAGAAAAGAGTAAACAACGACAAATAGAAGGGCACTCAGTAGAGCACAGACCTCCGCCGCGGCAGCTTATTTTTCGACCTTTTCCTCGACCCTGACCTTTGACCCTAACATGTATGAGTTAGCGTGGATTTTCATACACTCAAATCTGAACCAAGTT
>NC_090734.1:159009213-159029213 GCF_036898095.1 Palaemon carinicauda
ATAATAATAATAATAACAATAATGATAATAATAATTTCCTGTTGGAGCCCTGGGGACTGTAGCATCCTGCTTTTCCAACTAGGGTTGTAGCTGAGCTAATAATAATAATAATAACAATAATGATAATAATAATTTCCTGTTGGAGCCCTGGGGACTGTAGCATCCTGCTTTTCCAACTAGGGTTGTAGCTGAGCTAATAATAATAATAATAATAATAATAATAATAATAATAATAATTTCCTATTGGAGCCCTGGGGATTGTAGCATCCTGCTTTTCCAACTAGGGTTGTAGCTGAGCTAATAATAATAATAATAACAATAATGATAATAATAATTTCCTGTTGGAGCCCTGGGGATTGTAGCATCCTGCTTTTCCAACTAGTGTTGTAGCTGAGCTAATAATAATAATAATAACAATAATGATAATAATAATTTCCTGTTGGAGCCCTGGGGATTGTAGCATCCTGCTTTTCCAACTAGGGTTGTAGCTGAGCTAATAATAATAATAATAACAATAATGATAATAATAATTTCCTGTTGGAGCCCTGGGGACTGTAGCATCCTGCTTTTCCAACTAGGGTTGTAGCTGAGCTAATAATAATAATAATAACAAAAATGATAATAATAATTTCCTGTTGGAGCCCTGGGGACTGTAGCATCCTGCTTTTCCAACTAGGGTTGTAGCTGAGCTAATAATAATAATAATAATAATAATAATAATAATAATTTCCTGTTGGAGCCCTGGGGATTGTAGCATCCTGCTTTTCCAACTAGGGTTGTAGCTGAGCTAATAATAATAATAATAACAATAATGATAATAATAATTTCCTGTTGGAGCCCTGGGGACTGTAGCATCCTGCTTTTCCAACTAGGGTTGTAGCTGAGCTAATAATAATAATAATAATAATAATAATAATAATAATTTCCTGTTGGAGCCCTGGGGATTGTAGCATCCTGCTTTTCCAACTAGGGTTGTAGCTGAGCTAATAATAATAATAATAACAAAAATGATAATAATAATTTCCTGTTGGAGCCCTGGGGACTGTAGCATCCTGCTTTTCCAACTAGGGTTGTAGCTTAGATAATAATAATAATAATCATTCAATCTGTGGCCTCATTTTCTTCTCCGTCCCCTTTCCCTCTCCCTCGCTACGTCAAAATCGACATCATCTTCACCATCCTCGGCTCTCCTCCACCATCTGGTTCGATCACCCTAATTCGTGATGCATCTCCTCCAATATCAGCTGTTCGTCGCTTCCCTTTGATGCAACCACTTCCGGCGCCGTTCCCCTCTTTCGACCGCAAACCCCGACCAACTAGCAACCGGAACTCTCTCTTAAATTCCCCTCGAATTAGGAGGAACCAACCCTTTTTTTCCCCTCTCGTATGCCTCCGTCTAAAAGCGAATTGCCCTCTGAGGATTCACCCTGTGGCGGGTGTTGTTAGACCAATATTCCGTCCATATGGTAAGTTACTTAGCCCAATTTGGGGGAGGTGTAGCCAACATAAAAAAGGGACTTTTATTCTCTTAGTTCCTCCCAGCCTGACGAGGGATTCAGCCAAAATATTACATGGTGAAATTTTCCCCAATTTTTCTGGTACCTGACATAAAAAACAGTACTAAAGGGGACTTCTCTTCATTTAGCTCCTCCCAGCCTGACGAGGGATTCAGCCAAAAAGTTACAAGGTAAAATTTACCCCAATTTTTCGGGTAACTGACATAAGAAAAAAAAACAGTACTAAAGGGGACTTCTCTTCTCTTAACTCCTCCCAGCCTGACGAGGGATTCAGCCAAAATATTACAAGTTATAATTTAACCCAATTTTTCGGGTAGCTGACATAAAAAAACAGTACTAAAGGGGACTTCTCTTCAGTTAGTTCCTCCCAGCCTGACGAGGGATTCAGCCAAAATATTACAAGGTGATATTTCCCCCAATTTTTCTGGTAGCTGACATAAAAAAAAACAGTACTAAAGGGAACTTCTCTTCTTTTAGCTCCTCCCAGCCTGACGAGGGATTCAGCCAAAATATTACACGGTGAAATTAACCACGGCTCTCCAGAGCTCCACCTAGCCACTTTTTTTGGGTTTTCTTTGGACTCCTACCTTTCGTCCTCAAAGACCCCAACAGTTCGAGGAAGATTCAGATCCTCTACCACCCTCTGATCCCCCCCCCCCCCCCCCCGCCACCACCCCTCCTCCAGTAAGTACCCGCAGTCAGTCTTCGATCATATATTTTGTGAGAATTTCCTCTAATCGTTATTTTCACAGATGAAGAATGATGACGTAATTGCTTTGTTTCACTGTAATTTCCAAGATATAATTATGAATGATTCTGAACCATAAGTTAGAGAGGAGAGAGAGAGAGAGAGAGAGAGAGAGAGAGAGAGAGAGAGAGAGAGAAAGAGAGAGGAATGCCCCCTATATAATAAAGAGGAAATGTCTTACAATATAGATACTGTATATATATTTTATTTCAATTGTTCATAACTTCTCATGTAGTCTATTTAATTCCTCGTTTCTTTACCTCACTGGGCTACCTTTCCCCGTTGGGGGCCCTTGGGCTTATAGAATCTTGCTTTTCCAACTAAGGTTGTAGCTTAGCTAATAATAATAATAGAACTACTACTACTACTGCTACTACAACAACAACAACTAATAATAATAATAATAATAATAATAATAATAATAATAATATATTTCTTTCCGGTCACGCCAGCCCTCTCCGTCCCTCGGGTATGAAGAGAGAGAGAGAGAGAGAGAGAGAGAGAGAGAGAGAGAGAGAGAGAGAGAGAGAGAGAGAGAGAGAGTAGTCATACCCTGGTGAGAGGGGTGCCTGTGTGTGAATATGTATCTAATTATTTAGCCATTATTTTTGACGGATCGCGTACACGAGTGTCTTATAGATAATTCCATTTCCGGAGAAAGAGTCTCTCTCTCTCTCTCTCTCTCTCTCTCTCTCTCTCTCACCACCGATATGTTTGAGTAATATTTAAGCTATAAATATCCCATTCAAGTAGAATATCTTTATTGTAAAGTAATCTATATACTTAAATTAACTGGCAAAGACTAGAGAATTTTTTTTGTCCACTATATAAGTAAATAAAACACTTTTTTAAAAACTCTTGCTTGAAGGTACACCTGGGCACACTATTCTATCTTATCTCTCTTCCTTTCTTTTGCTGAAGTTTTTTGTAGTATATATAAAAAGATCTAATTTAATGTTGTTACTGTTCTTAAAATATTTCATTTCATTTGTTCGTTACTTCTCTTGTGTATTTAGTCTTTTGTTTACTCTCCTCACTGGGCTATTTATCCTGTTGGAGCCCTTTGGCTTATAGCATGCCGCTTTTCCAATTAGGGTTGTTGCTTAGCAATTAGTAGTAGTAATAGTAATAATAATAATAATGATAATAATAATAATAATAATGATAATAGTGTCCTTAATTTGTATTGGAAGCCATTTGGTGACATAAGTTCCGAATCGTAATAATAATAATAATAATAATAATAATAATAGTTTGGAGCAATCAAGGAATGTAAACATGCCTAGCAGCTGACTGCTTCTCGTTATAACTACCCAAACTACCACAACTGGTTGTTCAGTATAGTTTGGAAAAGGCTGCGTGTCTCTCTCTCTCAGAGTTCGAGTAGCGACACACATCCATTCTGGTTTGTGTTTCCATGTGAACAAGTGCGTTATTTGTGTTCTCAAGAAAACAAGTGTAGTTTCGCTCTACGACCCTACATATTGACCAGGGTAGGTTTGTTGAAATATTCATAGTTAGAATATTAGTTTTCTAAATGTTCAATGTCCAAATATTCATCGTTAGAATATTAGTTTTGTAAATATTCGTTGTCTAAATATTCAATGTTAGAATATTAGTTTTTTAAATGTTCATTGTTAGAATAGTCATCGTTAGAATATTAGTTTTGTAAATATTCATTGTTAGAATATTCAACGGTAGAATATTAGTTTTCTAAATGTTCATTGTCCAAATATCCATCGTTAGAATATTAGTTATGTAAATATTCATTGTTAGAATATTCAACGTTAGAATATTAGTTTTCTAAATGTTCAATGACCAAATATCCATCGTTAGAATATTAGTTATGTAAATATTCATTGCCAAAATATTCATCGTAAGAATATTAAATTTCTAAATGTTCATTGTTAAAATATTCGTCGTTAGAATATTAATTTTCTAAATGTTCGTTGTCAAAATATTCATCGTGAGAATATTAGTTTTGTAAATATTCATTATCAAAATATTCAACGTTAGAATATTAATTTTCTAGATATTCATTGTCAAAATATTCATCGTTAGAATATTAATTTTCTAAATATTCATTGAGAAAATATGCATCGTTAGAATATTAGTTTTCTAAACATTCATTGTCGAAATATTCAACGTCAAACTATCACAAAAAAATATATATACAAAAAGATGCAAGGAAACTGTGTAAAATGGTGATTAACACGTTGTAGTATTAAGCTTTATAATGTTTAACCATAGTTCCTTGGGTGTATAGCTAAAAATACAACTAAATTACAACTCTTATAATCAAAACATTAAAAATAAAGATAATGGAAATTGTATCAACAGAAGGTGACATTAAAATAATTTTTTTTTATATCTTATACTTTAGATCATCCAGTTTTGAAGGACTGTTTGGCTAAAAGCCTAGAAATTAAGATTGGACTCGATTGAGATAGGTGAAGAACATTTTTCTTATATCATTCATACTATTTTTCCCTGTTGGAGTCCTTAGGCTTATAGCATCCTCTTCTTCAAACTAGGGTTGCAGCTTAGCTAGTAATAATAATAATAATAATAATAATAATAATAATAATAATCTCCTAAGCCTCAACGCAAATGGCCTCGGTTAGATTTCGCCAGTTGTCTCTAGCTTGAGCTTTTAAATAAAAACTTCTCCATTCATAATCTACTTCACGCTCTATAGTTCTCAGCCATGTAGGCCTGAGTCTTCCAACTCTTCTAGTGCCTCGTGGAGCACAGTTGAACTATACACGAAGCTATTGTCTGTGATAAACTGCTTTTCTTACAAACCGCCCGATACAAGAAGCATATATTTATGATTAATCACTTAACTGCCTAATAAGCAAAGGGTGTCAAGTTATTTCGCACCATTTCAATTTCGCCCCACTAGGGGGAACTAACTTTTTCCAAAATCAAACTGGGGCGAACTAACTTACGCTTTTTTTTCAATATGGGGCGAATGAACTTAACATTTCATGGTAATATGGGGCGATCTAACTATTCAAATTTTTTGAACACTTGCTTACAACCTGCTCCTGTGTGGCCGTGATGTTTACTTTTTAACACTGATTGTAGATAGCCCATCATAGAAATTACCTTAGATATCATATGGTGACATTTTTAACTTAGAAAAAGGGCTACTTGAAACAATAAAGGATTTGAGTAAATTTATTTCGACAAATTAAAATAGCAAAATAGGCCTATAATAAAAAAAAATCACATCACATCTCCATAGGAGTGTAGAGCCCCATCACCCTACGGAGGAGAGAGAGTCCCTGGGTCAAAGTATAGTCCTGGTGACGTACGTATTCATCCCAGGCCGCGAACAGCTTACGATGGACATTCCTGAAATTTGAAGAAAAAAAGTAATTATTTCTGATTTTTCATTTATGCTTGTTGCAACGAATAAGAAAAAAATCTATGAATATATTTGAATTTGAAAAATAACTTATAAAAAATAACTTACTTATACTGGTTGCGTTGGCATCGCATAATCCTCCCCTCTCGCAATAGGGAGAGACTGGAGTCGACATTTTTTGCTTCATCCCCAAGAACCTCAAACAATCTATAGAGATGCAACCCACTTTGGTTTGCCCGTCTGTTCAAGCGACCATGCCATCCTTCCACTGTATTATTCGTCCTAACTGGACGGTAAAACACTGACCTGTAATTGATTATGAAAGAAAAAAAAACATTGAAATAACTAAGAGAGAAAACAGGTCGGTAGACATTTGGGTGTTTCGCTTGAATTAAAGTAAATATCTCTATAACACAATCATGATTTAAAAAATCATAAATTTGAACCTTATATCTAGAATCACTATCTCAGCAAACATTCCTCAGAAATAAAACTAATTCAATGAAAATATATTTACCAAGTCTCGGGGGGCCAAACAGAGCTCTCTATCCAGTTTTTCTTTACATATGAAGCCAATTCCTTCATGGGTGCTGTTGTTGTCGAATTTTCTAGCAGGTGCTCGAAAATTGGTCTGTTAAGGAAAACAAGAAATTAGTTAGATAATTGCATAAATGCATAGTAGATATATTATAAATGGATGAATTTATGAATAAATATGCAATGTAATATGACTTACACAATGTGTTCAGCCGGTAACAGTGGCAGTGCCATAAGTTTTTGGACGAAACTTCGAGTGGCCCTATCATCCTTATATAGCTTTTGCATTCCTACTGCCTGTGCCTTTCTCCATATAGCTTGGGTGTAATGGAAACAGCAGCCTTTCATGGTAATGTCAGGCAGCTCTAGTGGGAAATAATAATAATGATATATTAGTACAATATAATATCATTTATAGTAATATAATAGTGCAGCATAAAACGATTTGCCACATGCAATGAAACTTTAATTACCTTTGCGGAAAGCAGACCAGACAGTCTTTTCAAAATCAGCCATGACCTCTTCAACTTTGAGTTCTTGGACTTCTTCACGTATAGATTGAATAAGAGCCCTGTAGTCTACTGTCCTGCTGCCTGACATCACACAAAATAAAAGAGGCACTTGCTTAACACACTCCCCCGAGCGGACATATGCATGAATTGAGTAGAGTTGTTTAAAAGGTTCACGAACCAGCTAAAAAAAAAAGAAAAATTACAAGATTAACATTGGCTTAAATTTTTGTATTTTTATATATATTTTTATCCATTTTAGCAAACTCAAAATTTTTTTCGCAACTTACCTTATACGTACCGTCGACATACCATACACGAGCATTTTGCAGCAAGTGTAGCTGGTTGTCGCTATACAACATGATGTGCCGCCTGCCATTAATCCAAAAATCAGTAGAATGAAGGATAGCTGGCATGTGTTCATCTTGGATAACCAAATCATCCAACGAGCGAGGATGTTTGGGGCGGCTCTTTGCTCGATGCCTATTTAATGTCCTGGCCAAATACTGAGGGTTAGTCATCCCAGGACCACTGTACCCTATGTCTGAGAAGACAATAATAATATTTAGTAAATATTTTTCTTAATACATAATTATATATGAATATATATGAATATTTGATAAAAATACTTATTTACTAACCTCTTTGGACCTGCTCAGCTATGGAAAGGCCAGACTTGGTGTAATCTTCCTTGGCAAGTTTCAAGCCTTTTTCTAAGGCCTCCAAATTCTGCATTGCACCTGGTTTTCCAGCATGAGTATGGTCGGGACCTTTACGTTGAAAACTGCCATCAGTGTTTTCTGCAACCTGGGCATTGCATATTACTGTTTTACTCCGTAAGCTACACTGCCACCAAACCTTCCCCTTCTGTGTGGTCCTCTTTTTGTTATAGGTGTAGCTGAAAGGTAAAGCCATTCCAAATGAGTATTAAAATATATTTGTTCCGTAACCCAATACAAACCATTGCTATTTCCATGGGGGTAACATTTGGCGGAGCTGAATGACGAGCCATTAAAATTAAACGAGGGTTAACTACCCCCTTGCTAATTAGCAGGGGGTAGGGAAGGGGTAGCTAGCTACCCCTTCCCCCCTCACACACTGTGAATAGCTCAATTCACTTTTGGCTCGGGTGATGATCAGACGTCTCTGCTCTCACCCTCGCTTGACAGCCTTTAAATTCTGCTTTCTCTTTATCTAGTGTGTGTGAAGTTGGCCTCGACTCTACGATGCGTACTTGCCCTGGAGTTCCTAAGCGTTCATGTGGGACGTTTATGTCCTCTTTGGAGACGGACCCTCACGCCCTTTGCCCCCTTTGCCGAGGTCAACGGTGTGACAGGGAGAATGTGTGCAGTGAGTGCAGGGAGTGGCCTGCCTCCCAGTGGGAGAAGTTCGGCCGTAGACGCAAGAAGAAGCCCAAGAGAGACCGATCTCCTTCGAAGGTGACTTTGAAGAAGGAGGTCTCTAGGGTTTCTCCTTGCGCCGCCCGAACCTCCTCCGAAGGTCTCCCTCGTCCGGCTTCACCTGTGAAACCGCCGAGTGAGATTGCAGGTCCTAGTGGTTTTTGCCAACCTCGTGGTGGTGGAGAGGGCGTGGCCTCCCTTAGCGAGGTTGTTCCCTCTCCTCCCCCGGGGGAGGATTTATTATATTTTGATGAATTCGACTGCACTGTTTCTAATCATGGTTTGTTTCAGCTTTGGACTTCCTTGGGGCTTAAGGGCACTCCCTCCAAGGAAGGCCTGTTTGACTTGTTGCAGCTGGGGGCTGCAGTCAAACAGTCACCGGTAATGCCGGAGGTTTTTCCTTCGGACATTGTCGATACTGTGTTGTCTGCCCCTTCTGACGTGGCAAGTCTAACCCTTGATCCTGCTGCCTCGGATGTTGCTGAAGTCCCATCTCTCCCTTCCGCACAGCCTTCGGAGGGAAGGGTGGGGCCTCCGGTCTCTCCTGCGAGCTCGTCTCCCCCTCGGGGTAGCGCGCTTTCAGAGACCCCTCTTCGAAGGACCGATGACCCTGACTCCTTACCCAGGGGTCGCATTCGTCGTAAGGCCCGTAGGCCTCTGCGAGAGAGGGGGCTCCCTTCTCCCTATCAAGGGGTGAAGAGGCGCCTCTTTGGGTCTCCTTCTCCTCCACCTGCGGAGGAACTTCCTCGTCAGGAGAAGGTCATACCTGCAACATCTCTTGACCTCTCTGCGGATCGTTCACGATCCCCTTCTCCTGCCAAGTCTTCAGTGCTGCCGTCACCTGTAATCCTACAGGCACCGTCTCCTTCGGGGGAATTGGACTCTGGGGTTAAGTCCCTGGCCATTGTGCGCGCACCTGCGCTCTTGCGTGCAGTTGAGCGCAGATCTTCGTCTCTTCAACCATCACCTGTTCGCCAGCGATCTCCTGTTCGCCAGCGCTCTCCAACGCGCCAGCGATCTCCTGTTCGCCAGCGCTCTCCAACGCGCCAGCGATCTCCTGTGCGCCAGCGCTCTCCAACGCGCCAGCGATCTCCTGTGCGCCAGCGCTCTCCAACGCGCCAGCGATCTCCTGTGCGCCAGCGCTCTCCAACGCGCCAGCGATCTCCTGTGCGCCGGCGCTCTCCTGCTCGCCAGCACGCCCCTGGGCGAGCTCTTCATCTTGAGGATGGTCAATGCTCACCAACGCGCCAGCGATCTCCTTCTCGCCAGCGTCTTTCTGGGCGCGCTCTTCAGCCTGTGAAGAACCAGCGCTCCCCAACGCTCCAGCGATCTCCTGCGCACCAGCGCTCTCTCGCGCGCCAGCTCTCTCCTGGACATCCAGAGAAGGGGCAACGACTTCCAACGCGCCAGCGATCTCCTTCTCGCCAGAGCTCCACTGCTCGCCAGCTCTCCTTAGGGCACCCTCACCCTGAGAAGCAACAACTTCCTGATGGGCGCGCTGCTCACCATCACTCGCCTGTGCGCGCGCGCAAGCACTCACTAGTGCCTGTGCCTGTTGCACGCCCTGTGCGCCCACGCTCGCCAGCGCCCTCTAGATCTTCGGACTCAGACGTTCGCAAGGGTTCGCCCTTGTCTCGCACGTCGATTCTTGCGCTTCCAGTTGCCCCTGTGCGCCCTTCGATTTCTGAGCGCCTCTTAAGTTTGGCGCACTCACGCCCACGATCTCCTTCAGCTCGCCCTTCACGCCAACACGCTGTGGGTCCTGCGGGCGGTAAAGAAGGGGCCTCTCCTACATGCGCCCCGATCGCCGACAGATCTGCGCGCCACCAGTTGAGGGAGACTAAGTCTTCTAGGAGACATCTTTCTCCCTCCCACCATCACCAGCGCTCCCCCAAGAGGTCGCGCGGCCGCTCGCCAGCTCCTTCTGTGGAGTTTTCTCCTGCGCATTCATATGCACGCTCTCCTGATCGATCTCGTGCATACCCTCCTGCGCGCCATTCTCCTGCGCGCCATTCACCTGCGCGCTCCTACATGCATGCACCTGCGCATGCGCGCCATCACTCGCGGCCCTATGACCACCTTTCCCCTTCGCGTGAACGCTCGCCTACAGGTCGCTCGCCTACAGGTCGCTCGCCTACAGGTCGCTCACCTACGGTGGGTCATTCGGACCGCAAGGATCCTCGGCAGGATGCTCCTCCTGGGAGGCGTTCCCAGGATTCACCTCCGCACAAGAGGAGGATAACGGCAGAACAAGGAAAATCAGCAGAGAGGTCTAGGCAGTCTTTTTCTTTTCAGGAAGGCCTCGTGGTGACCACTCCTAAGGGTCGCGAGATCCCCTTTTCTCCAGCGGGGATTGCTGACACAGCGTCAGTTACCCGTCTACCTTGGTTCCGCCACATGATCAAGGCTGTGGTCCAGGCTATCAAGCCTTCCAGCACTGATCAGAGGCGGGACCCTGGGATGGGTTCTCCACCGTTGAAGAAAAGGAAAGGAGTGGGCTTCGTGGTAACTCCTCCCCAGGAAAAGCTGGTCTCCAGGAACCCCGTCAGGCGGACCCCTTCACCTTCTCCAACCTCTGCAGCTCCACCCCCTCCTGTAGATGAGTTTATCTCGTCCTCGGGGGACTCCTCTGACTCGGAGAATTCTTCCTTGGCACCAAGGGGGGAATTTTCTCCGGATAGGGGAGAGGTCGCACGGGAAGAGGTTCCTCCTCGGGTGTCGGTGTTGGAGTCCTATTTTCCTTCCAGGAGGGAATCGAAGGACACCAAGACTGTTCCGAAATCTTCGTCGAAGATTCGTCAAGAACCAGCAATTCCTAGGGAGGACGTCCACGTTTCTCCCCAAGAAGACCTCTTGGGGATGGGAGACTTAGCTGCCAGTCCACCAAAAGGAGAACACAGCGAGTCAGAACACGCGTTCTGGCAGGTCCTTGGTTTGATGAGGGAGCTCAACAAAATCAAGGACCCGGAGATAGCCCCTCGTGAGGGGAAAGACACCGTGCTTGACGAGGTCTTTGGTGTCCAGAAGCCCCCCAAGACTAGTGCAGCTTTGCCCTGGTCTAAAGGGGTGAAAGGCGCCAGGGACAAAGTCAAAGCTCAGCTCTCCGGTCTGGCCTCCTCAGGACGTTCTTCTGCCGGGTTTAGACTCCTCCCTCCTCCTCTAGTCCAACAGAGGAGGTATTTCGAGATCGACGGGGAGTCTTGCATGTCTCTTCCACTCCATCATTCTGTGGAGGAACTAGCTAAGGGAACTTCTTTCGAGAAGCTCTCGACCCGACAGGTGACGTTTGCGGCGTCAGAGACCCAAAACCTGGAGAAAGTCGCTAAGAGTGCCATGCAGGCAACTTCGTGGCTTGATCTCTGGCTTGGGTCTTTGGGCATCCTATTGCGATCTGAGGATCTGTCCAAGGAGAGCAATAGGAAGGCCTTGGAGACCTTCCTCCTCTCGGGCACTCGCTCTATTGAGTTTCTAGCTCACCAGGTCACTAACCTATGGGCTAACTTGATCCTCAAAAGACGCGATTCAGTGTCCGAGAGGTTCCATCCGAAGGTCCCCACCGCAGACGTCAACAGGCTCAGACACTCCTCTATTTTTGGAGGGGAGTTACTGGAGCCTCGTGACATGGAGCAGTCGGCTGAGAGGTGGAGGAGGTCGAACCAGGACTCTCTCCTCCAAAGGGCCCTGACATCTCGGCCCTATAAGCCTCCAGCCCCTCCACAACAACGTCAACAGCAGCCTCGCAGAACACCTAAGCAGGCTCCGGCAGCTAAGGCAAGCGTGTCTAAGCCGCGGTCCTTTCAGCCGAAAGACAAGAGACGCGGCAAGTCCTCTAAGGGAGGTAGAACTCCTAGAGGAAGCGGCAAAGGTCGCAAACACTAGGAGTGGCAATCCCCCCGCGTGTCCACCTGTGGGGGGATGCCTAAGAAGTTGCGTGCAGAGGTGGCAGCAACTCGGGGCCGACCCTTGGACGGTCTCTGTGATCGGCCAAGGGTATCGCGTCCCGTTCACAACATCTCTACCTCCCCTGACAGCGAATCCAGTGTCGTTGAACTCCTATGCCTTGGGATCGGCAAAGGGGATGGCCCTCCGGGCAGAAGTCGAGACCATGCTCAAGAAGGATGCTCTCCAAGAGGTCGACGACAGCTCCCCAGGCTTCTTCAGTCGACTCTTTCTTGTAAAGAAGGCGTCTGGAGGCTGGAGACCGGTCATCGACCTCTCAGCACTGAACAAGTTTGTCATACAGACTCGGTTCAGTATGGAGACAGCGGACACGGTCAGACTTGCAGTGAGACCACAAGACTTTATGTGCACTCTGGATTTGAAGGACGCGTACTTCCAGATCCCCATCCATCCGTCTTCCAGGAAGTACTTAAGATTCGGCCTAGACGGCAAGACCTACCAGTTCAAGGTGCTGTGTTTCGGTCTCTCCACAGCACCCCAGGTGTTCACCAAGGTGTTCACTCTGATCTCGTCGTGGGCTCACAGGAACGGCATCCGTCTCCTTCGTTATCTGGACGACTGGCTGATCCTGGCAGACTCGGAGTCGACCCTTCTGCGTCACCGGGACAGGCTTCTGGAAGTTTGCCAAGATCTAGGGATCTTGGTAAATCTCGAGAAGTCCTCTCTGCGCCCTACGAAGAAACTGGTATATCTAGGCATGAAACTAGACACGATTCTCCACAAAGCCTTTCCATCAGACGAAAGGATAGCAAGGCTGAGGAAGGTAGCAGAACCTTTCCTCAGACGAGAAGAGCTTCCGGCCCAACTGTGGTTACGTCTCTTAGGTCATCTATCATCTTTGGTCCGTCTTGTTCCAAACGGCCGCCTCAGGATGAGATCCCTTCAGTGGCGGCTGAAGTCGCGATGGAATCAGGGAAACGATTCCCCGGACTTCCTAGTTCCCATAGGACCTTCGGAACGGACGGACCTTCGATGGTGGCTGGACGACGAGAACCTACGGAAGGGAGCAGATCTCCTCGTCCTCCCCCCAGATTTGACTCTGTTTACAGACGCGTCAAATCTAGGGTGGGGGGCCCACATTCTGAGCCAAAGGGCCTCAGGCCTTTGGTCAGAATCGGAAAGGTGCCTCCACATCAACTTGCTAGAATTGAAGGCCGTTTTTCTGGCTCTTCAACAGTTCCAACAAACCCTGGCGGGCCACTCCGTGGTGGTGATGAGCGACAACACCACGGTAGTGGCTTATATCAACAAGCAGGGAGGTACTTTCTCGCAACAGCTATCCCATCTTGCAGTAGAGATTCTGAGATGGTCCGAGACCCGCTCGATCTCACTAACAGCTCGCTTCATTCCTGGCAAGAGGAATGTCCTCGCCGACAGCCTCAGCAGGGCGACGCAGATAGTGAGTACCGAGTGGTCCTTGGACCCTCAGATAGCCAACAAAGTCCTGACTTTGTGGGGCTCTCCGACTGTAGATCTGTTTGCGACAGCCTTGAATTTCAGGCTGCCCCTTTACTGCTCTCCAGTCCCGGACCCCAAGGCTTTCTGGCAGGATGCCTTTCAACACAGGTGGGACAACATGGACGTTTACGCCTTCCCACCTTTTTGTCTGATGAGAAGGGTGCTCAACAAGACCAATCTATCGGTCAACCTTTCCATGACTCTCATAGCTCCGCTATGGCATCATGCGGAGTGGTTCCCAGATCTTCTGCGGCTCCTAACGGAACCCCCAAGAGAACTCCCTCCACGTCACGAGCTACTCAGACAACCACATTGCAACATCTTCCACAAGGCCGTAGCTTCGCTTCGGCTTCACGCCTGGAGACTATCCAGCGACTCCTCACGGAGAGAGGATTTTCTCAGCAGGTTGCGGACAGGATGTCTCGGCACCTGCGAGAGTCCTCGGCCAAAGTCTACCAGGCGAAGTGGAAAGTCTTTTGTGGTTGGTGTCGTGGAAGGGGTCTCTCTCCGCTCGATGCCTCTATTCCAACAATAGCGGAGTTCCTTGTTTATCTTCGGGAGGAAATGCGCCTTTCAGTCTCGGCCGTGAAAGGTTATCGCTCAGCCTTAAGCCTAGCCTTCAGGCTGAAAGGAGTGGATATTTCCTCTTCGTTGGAACTTTCTCTACTCATACGCAACTACGAACTTACTTGCCCCCAGTCGGAAGTCAGACCCCCTCCTTGGAACGTGGTTCAAGTGCTTAGGGCTCTGAAAAGAGCTCCCTTTGAACCATTACGCCAGGCGTCTGATCGCCACCTAACGTGGAAGACGGCGTTCCTACTCGCGTTGGCCTCGGCCAAACGAGTAAGCGAACTTCATGGTCTCTCCTACGACGTTGCCCATTCAAGGGGATGGGGGGAGGTAACGTTCAGGTTCGTCCCTGAGTTCATTGCTAAGACTCAAAACCCTGGGGTGTCAGATCCAAGATTCGACTCCTTCAAGGTAACGAGTCTACGTTCTGTAACAAATGACCCAGATCATCTGTTACTGTGCCCAGTCAGGAGTCTGAGGCGCTACCTCAAGAGAACGGCTGCAGCCCGTCCTCATGTGCAAGCTTTGTTTGTGAGCACAGGGAGGACAAAGAGGAGGGTCACCAAGAACTCCATCTCTTCATGGATTCGCAAGGTGATAAGCAGCACCTTGAATCCCGACTCTCCTCCGTCACGTCGTCCCAGAGCTCATGATGTCAGGGGTGTTGCTACTTCCCTGGCCTTCAAGAGGAACTTCTCTGTGACGCAGGTTTTACAAGCTGGGGTCTGGAAACGTCAGACGACGTTCACAGCCCACTACCTGCAGGACGTGACCCACAGGAACCTCGATACGTTTTCTATCGGTCCTGTGGTGGCTGCACAACAGCTGGTCTAACCTCAGGCTCCTTATTGGACAAGTAGCAGAAGGTTGAGGGCATTGTTACCCGGTTTTAGTCTGCGTGAATGAAAGAGTATGTCTGGCCCTTACTTCTTTCTTCATTCTCCCCTCCCTTGGGAATAGCAGCATCCAGGCCTTTGCACAGCTGACCTCAACCTCTGCAGGTAAACCATGCTTCCTTGTGCTCCTAGTATTAGCTTTAATACTGTCGCGTCCCCCATACCCTGACGAGGTGGTATTGGGTACGTCCTAGCCTAGGGTTCCACATAAGGAACCCCAGGTCAACTTCCTAGGACGAGTCACGTTATTCTCCTTCACACACATCCTTGTAGGCCGCACGATGGTCAAACATGACAGCGTGCGAGGGTTAGGGACTCCCGTTCCTTGAGTTCTACAACTCGGAATTGGAGTCCCCGGGTAAAGCCGAAGCCAGAAGGCTGGGGACTTTCCGCCCTTCCTAAGGGTAAGTCACCCCATGGAAATAGCAATGGTTTGTATTGGGTTACGGAACAAATGACAAATTTCGTAGATAATTTGTATTTTTCCTACCATACAAACCTTTGCTATTTACGCAAATGTTACCCGCCAGCCCTGACCCCCAAGTCAAGTCCTACATTTAAGTGAATTGAGCTATTCACAGTGTGTGAGGGGGGAAGGGGTAGCTAGCTACCCCTTCCCTACCCCCTGCTAATTAGCAAGGGGGTAGTTAACCCTCGTTTAATTTTAATGGCTCGTCATTCAGCTCCGCCAAATGTTACCCCCATGGAAATAGCAAAGGTTTGTATGGTAGGAAAAATACAAATTATCTACGAAATTTGTCATATATATATATATATATATATATATATATATATATATATATATATATATATATATATATCATAATATATAAATATATCATAAAAATAAGCATATTATGACTTTCTATATACCCATGAGAGTCCACTACTTGCAGAGCTCCATCTCGCCCAGTATTTGTTTTTTTGTAGATGATTTCTTCTGGCGGCACTTCTGATTGTGGGATGCCATCATCGATAGAAATTTCTTGGACATTAATGGGGACTTCTAAGGGGGGCAAAACAATTTCAGAGCACTCGGCTTCATTCTGAACTTCATCTTCGTCATCCACAACCTGAAAAAAAACAACAAAAAAAAATAAATAAAAAAAATAAAAAAAAATTATTATAAAAAAATTATGCATCAAGATGAAAACACTTTATAGCAGCATTAACATAAATAATACTAACCTCGCCACCAAATATAACTATCTTCTTCCTCTTCATATTCTTCAATAGGCAGCACTTCAATAGTTTCCCAACCAACGGCTCCTTCCAACTCCTCATCATATTCTTCAATAGGCAGCACTTCAATAGTTTCACAACCAACGGCTCCTTCCAACTCCTCTTCATATTCGTCTCTTTCTTCCTCTTCTAAAGTCAACACATAGATAGGTTCCACACCAACGGCCACAAGCTGAAAAAAATTATTTTATGTAAAAAAAAGGAAAGGGATTTTATGATTAAATAAGCACATTTATTTTATTCAAGTACTAAGCTAAAGGGCTGGGCTATGCCCGGTCCTTGACATTTTCAGAAATATTTCATACTTGCAAATAAAATATCGTACTAACCTTAGATTGGCAAGAAGGGCAAATCCAATCAAAATCGTGACCTTGTTTGATATTTTTTGTGATTGCCCTATATTCTTTTTGTGTGATGTTGGTGCCGCAGGTTCTGTGGCACCAAAGGTCGCACTCATCACAAAGGAAGGCTTGCTGCTGTGCCCTCACTTCACGGCCACAAGAAGAACATGGATACTCCATGGTCTTTCTTTGGAATAATTTCTTGTATTGGACAACCATCACTATTTCTAATTTCCATTTCGATTTTTGGCCCCTTTTTCTTTACCATTTCCATCATAATCCTACCCTCTTACCTTTCTCTCGAAGTTACTACCTAATCCCCATTTAAAAAAAAATTACAATTTAGTCTTTTACATGTCATTTTCCTTAATCCTCCTCTTACCTTCTTCTCTTAAATTTTCTGTAATGTAATCGCCACCGTAAAGGTGGGCACAAAATCCTCAGGTAATATTCTTTTTCTCAATAAAATGGAAGGAAGTAAATAAAATCAATTTATACACTTCATATTCTTTATTTACAAAATGTTACAATATGTTTCATATGCTTGAATAACGAGTGACATCATCTTTCAATAAAAAAAAACCAATACTAATAAACAAACATAAGTCATATCTTGAAATCGTGATTAATTCAAATAATCGGAATAATTAAGTGGAACAAATGATCATAGATGAAATTCTGTAAAGACACTCCTAAGAAAAAGATAATTCATAAGATGCTAATTCATAATTCGACATGAATTGCAAAATGAAAGTAGGGCGACCTAACTTCAGTTATTTTTCAAAATGGGGTGAGCTGACTTGTCCGATTTTTCCCCGATTTTCCGGAATGGGGCGAACTAACTTACAAAATGGGGGGAACTGACTTGAAATAATCTAGGGAAAAGTGGGGCGAAATAGCATTGGGGCGAAATAACCCGTAAGCTAAGCAAAGTAAACAATGCCCCGCCCCCTTCTTTGATTTCATAATGCCTGATAAACAAGTTTGCGTTGTCTGATATGCAGTCAGTGTGGTTAAGCTTAAAGCACACGTAAGGATCTTCAGATGTGTCCATTTTATATATCGATAGGATGACACTGGGATTTTGTTCTCTAATCTTGGGTAGTGCCATAGCCTCTGCACCATGGTCTTCCTAGGTTAGAGTTCTCTTGCATGAGGGTACACTCGGGCACACTATTCTATCTTATTTCTCTTCCTCTTATTTTGTTAAAGTTTTTATAGTTTATATAGGCGATATTTATTTTAATGGTGTTACTCTTCTTAAAATATTTTATTTTCCCTTTTTTCCTTTCCTCACTGTGCTATTTTCCCTGTTGGAGCCCCAGGCCTTGTGGCATCCTGCTTTTCCAACTAGGGTTGTGGCTTAGCAAGTAATAATAATAATAATAATAATAATAATAATAATTTAGCTGTTGGAGCGAAAATCCATCCTTGTGACCTAGGGATGTGGGTTTTGATTGAGCTTACAGACCTAACAGTCATCAGCAGCCATTGCCTGGCCTTCCCTGGTCCTAGCTTGGGTGGATAGGGGCTTGAGTACTGATCATACGTATATATGGTCAGTCTCTAGGGTATTGTCCTACTAGTAAGGGCATTCTCACTCTCTTGCCTATGCCATTCGTGAGTGACCTTTAAACCGACCCTTTCTAAAAGAAACAATTGGGAAACCAGAGACAAAGATTGAATTCCGAAGCATATCAGAAACTCTCACCAATACGAAATGATTCATTTGTGATTGCTACAACTCTCTCTCTCTCTCTCTCTCTCTCTCTCTCTCTCTCTCTCTCTCTCTCTCTCTCTCTCCATTTAAAGGGTATTACTAATGTCTTTTATGGCATCTCTCTCTCTCTCTCTCTCTCTTCTCTCTCTCTCTCTCTCTCTCTCTCTCTCTTTCTCTTTCTCTTTAAAGGGTATTACTAATCTCTCTCTCTCTCTCTCTCTCTCTCTCTCTCTCTAAAGGGTATTACTAATCTCTCTCTCTCTCTCTCTCTCTCTCTCTCTAAAGGGTATTACTAATCTCTCTCTCTCTCTCTCTCTCTCTCTCTCTCTAAAGGGTATTACTAATCTCTCTCTCTCTCTCTCTCTCTCTCTCTAAAGGGTATTACTAATGTCTCTCTCTCTCTCTCTCTCTCTCTCTCTCTCTCTCTCTCTCTCTCTCTCTCTCTCTCTCTCTCTCCATTTACAGGGTATTACTAATGTCTTTTATGGCATCTCTCTCTCTCTCTCTCTCTCTCTCTCTCTCTCTGCAACAATAAACTTGCTAATTGCAACTTCCTCTCCTCTCTCTCTGTGGCACACTTGTTTGTAACCAGTTCGATGAGTGGGAAGATCCATTTGTCCTTCATTTGTTATTGTTGTTGATGATGTTGTTGTTGTTGTTGTTGTTTAGGTCTATCTAATTTGTTTGTATGGGAAGAGAACTTGATTTGGGTAGATTATTATTATTATTATTATTATTATTATTAGCAGCGTATGTGACCCGTCAAAATGATGGCTAAATATCTATAGATGTGCACCTACGCGCGCGCACATGTAACCCTCTTGCATAGTGTATGACTACACCCTCTCTACTCTCCCAAGAGAATGGCAGAACTGAGCGTTACCAAAAGAAATATATACTTTATATATCATATATATATATATATATATATATATATATATATATATATATATATATATATATATATATATATATATATATATATATTATATATATAGCCTGATTTTTACATGTAATACAAAGTGATTTGATTTCCAAATATTACTTGCCCTAGCCATTGTCTGATTTGCTTTTTTTTTCAGTCTTTCATTGAACTCAAATTCTAAAGATCCTGTATTACAGATCGTAGTTCCTAATTATTTAAATGATACCACCTCATTAATCCTTTCTCCTTCCAATGATATTTCATATTCCATTACTGTATATATTCCGTTCTCATCATCTCTGTCTTTCTTCTATTTATCTTGAGTCGAATCTCGTGTGATATTTCATGCATTCTAGTAAGCAAGCTTTGCAATATTCCACTCTGTAAGTTTACCCTCACAGGGTAACTGCAACAAAAGTAATGTCCAGGTTATTATTATTATTATTATTATTATTATTATTATTATTATTATCGTTACTTTTATTTTTATTTTTTATTCTTATTTTTATTTTTTTATTTTATTTTTGTTGTTGTTGTTGTTTTAATTTTTATTATCTGAATGGAAGCTCAGTTTAATAAGGCACTGTTGTTGTTGTTGTTGTTGTTGTTGTTTTTATTTTAATTTTTATTATCTGAAGGGAAGCTCAGTTTAATAAGGCACTGTTGTTGTTGTTATTATTATTATTATTATTATTATTTTTATTGTTATCATTATCATTATTATTATTATTATTATTATTACTACTATTATTATTATTATTATTATTATTTCTATTGTTATCATTATCATTATCATTATTATCA
>NC_090734.1:159034213-159036713 GCF_036898095.1 Palaemon carinicauda
TTTTGCTGAAATAAAGATTATTATTATTATTATTATTATTATTATTATTATTATTATAATAATCAGTGAGTGTTTTTATGTTGAACAAGCTAACATTAATGTGCCTTCACATTTTTTTTAAGTTTTTATAGTTATATATGAAATATTTATTTTAATGTTGTTACTGTTTTTAGAATATTTACATTTTAATTGTTAATTACTTTCCTTGTTTCCTTATTTACTTTCCTCACTGGACTATTTTCCCTGTTGGAGCCTTCGAGCTTATAGCATTCTGCTTTTCCATCTAGGGTTGTAGCTTAGCTAGTAATAAAAATGAATAATATTAATTAATGATTTTAAAATATTTTATATTATTTATTCATAACTTGATGTATTGTATACATTTCCTTGTTTCCTTTCCTCACTGGGCTATTTTTTCCCTTTTGGAACCATTGGGCTTATAGCATTCTGTTTTTACAACTAGAGCTGTAGCTTAGCAAGTAATAATAATAATAATAATAATAATAATGCCGTATTAACTGCAACCCACCACAGTCCACCGACTGTCGTGTGCATATTACAGGTGAAGGGTTTGCGTATTCCCATGATCAGAAAATCTGTACTAGTCAGGGACACCCGTACTAGATTGGTTTGCTGTGATTGATCAGACGAAAATCTCCCACCATCACCAATCCCCACTGACCACCAGAAATGAATAAAGGCACGTCTGAGGCCTTTGTCCTGTAGTGGCCTGGAAACTGCTGCATTTGTTGTTGTTGGTATAATCTATTTAAATGGTGGTACTCTATAGTCAACCTTCCCTATAGCTAAATGAAGGCTCTCTCTCTCTCTCTCTCTCTCTCTCTCTCTCTCTCTCTCTCTCTCTCAAAGAGATGCATTAATAATGCTTCATACAGTATCTGTGTTTGTGTGAGTGGGAGTTTTATGAACATGCGTGTGAGTAAGTTTGTTTGTGTGTGACGTCGCACTAAAAGACGGAAACTATGAGAAAGGACAGCTCGATGAGACAGAAATAGAGACCATAAAAAAAGACAGAGCATACCAAGAATGTGCAACACACACACACACACACAAACTTTAGCGAGCGCCGGAGAGTGAGTGAGTGAGAGTGTGCCTACAAGAAACCTGGGTCTAGCGTCCCATCAATCTGGTGGGCGGGTGCACAACACGCCTGACCCCCAAAACATCTGTCGTTTTGCGACGCCCTCATCACGCCCGCGATTACAGCTGTGGGCGGGAAAAGCCACCCAAGCCCTCGTCCCTTGACGACACGGGTCTGCCGCCGGTCCTCGAGCCGGAAATCGTATAAACATTTGTCGCTAAGAAAAATTTGTGGACGGACCGACGGATCAAGCCAGCTAGCGCGCGGCCGCATGTCTCTCCCTCGAGGGGATGGGTTGGCGGAAATTCCGAAAAAAAAAAAAATATATTAATAAAAACTTTACTCTGCACATCTGTTTTTGGTCGTTTTTATGAGAGGGTTTTACCCTTCGCTTGGCACATGTGTCAACATCTGTCATATAAGGGTCATCAAAGCGAAATGTCTCCTCTGAGGGAATGGGTGTGTTAGCAATAGGCCACTTGCTTGAAGTTGCCTTCTTAAGTGTTGTTTGGGTGGCGAGACGTCCAAGCACTTACAGCCTTGTTCGACCACGCTGGCTTGCTGCCAAATTAGTCTTGTTTTCAGGGGGCCTTATGTCAGCACAGGCTCTTGGATTTAAGTTCATACGATGGAGTAGAAACAAGAAAAGGCAGCAGACGAATCAACCAAAATTTATCAAGCATTGCTTGCATAATTGTCCCGTACAATTTCACGATTTTAAAACGATTCGCAGGGAACCATCTGGTGAAAGAAATGAATCTCTACTGTAGGTTTAAACCATCACCGTAGGAATGTTGTTTGCCGGTTTTTAATCGAACTGTTATTTTTTGAAGAAGGGCTTTGGCAAAGCCCAACAGAAAGGAGGTTTGCATCAGGTGCCCGAAGAAGACAGGGCTGGAGACTTTCACTTTTAACAGAGCTGGCGATCCACGCCCTCAGAGGAGCCTCCTGTTCGGAAATGGCCGGGAGCTCCGGCCATATCGGTATATTTGGTCAGTAATGACCTGGTTGAACAGAATTTTGCAATTCAATTGATATAAAAAAATAATAAGGGAGATTTTAAACTCTTATGTGGGTATATCACAAGACTGTGTTGGCATTCCAACGTTGATAAGAGAATTCTGTTAGTCTAATGGGGTTAGGTATTGCTACTTTTTCTGCCAGGAAAGACTTTGTTCAGAACTATATTGCTCAGTAGACTTTGTTCAGAACTATATTGCTCGGTAGGCTTTGTTCGAAACTATATTGCTCGGTAGACTTTGTTTGGAACTATATTGCTCAGTAGACTTTGTTCACAATTTTATTGCTCAGCAGACTTTGTTCCGAACTATATTGTTCAGTAAACACTTTTTTCGTAAGCATATTGCTCTTTAAAGACTTTGACCATAACTATATTGC
>NC_090734.1:159041713-159051713 GCF_036898095.1 Palaemon carinicauda
AGATTATTATTATTATTATTATTATTTTTTTTTTTTTCAAATAATGATAACATGCAAAGAACCATAGTTGAGGATCAGAGAAGCCATCTTATATGTATAGAGGTTTAAAGGCCGCTCATGGATGTCAGAGGCAAGGGACAGTGACATTGCCCTCTCAAGCAGGACAAAGCCCTAGAGACTGACCATATATATATATATATATATATATATATATATATATATATATATATATATATATATATATATATATATATATATATATATATAGGATCAGTGACCAAGCCCCCTCTTCACCCAAGCTAGAACCAAGGATCGCCAAGCAATGGCTGCCGATGACTCGGCAGATAGAGCTATAAGCTCCCCCACATCCTTAGCTCACAAGGATGATGAGGTTGCAGCGACCAAAGGAACTAACGAATTTGAGTGGGACTTGAACCCCAGTCTGGCTTTCAGCAGTAAGGGTCGTTACCACATCGGCCACCACAACCCTATGTGAGGCCAAGAAAAGGGACTCTGGAAGTCATTGTGATATAACCTCGTATAAAGGAATGTGGCCTGGCCACCTACCAGTGAACACTTAAACAATTTCTTATTAGCACTTTCTCAGAGCACGACGATGAAGCATTTAAACTTATCTAGTTGTTGCGAGGATTTGTGCATTGCTAGCCTTTGGTAGCATATGTCACTGCCTGTTTTTGTTCATAACAATCTTTCCTTCTATGAGATATAAGATCTATTGCATTTTTTTTTCTTTTTTGTGGTCAAATCATGCATTTCTTCATTTGTTCTTCTGACAATGGCCTAGCATGTCAGTGTCCTAGAGACTGACCATACATACACATAATCAGGGGCTAAGCCCCTTCTCCACCCAAGCTAGGACCAGGGACGGCTAGGCAATGGCAGCTGAAGATTCAGCGGGCAGACAAAC
This sequence comes from Palaemon carinicauda, assembly GCF_036898095.1. NCBI lineage: Eukaryota > Metazoa > Arthropoda > Malacostraca > Decapoda > Palaemonidae > Palaemon > Palaemon carinicauda. The sequence continues at coordinate 159,042,642 of NC_090734.1, forward strand.
CCCCTCTTCACCCAAGCTAGGACCAGGGAGGGGCCGGAAATAGTTGCTGAATACTCAGCAGGTAGACCTATAGGCTCCCTCAAACTCCCATCCTTAGCTCACGAGGATGGTAAGGTTGCAGACACTAAAATAAATTATTGCACTTGAGCAGCTCTCAAACCCCAGTCCAGCCGAGGACGTTTCTAAAAGGCTAGCAATAATACACCACTTTAGAGTTGTAAAAATGAAACATTTGATGTTAATAATGACAATGAACTTCCTTTGTACCTCACATAAATGTACAATCTGGAAATTTGAGAAAATCAGGGATGTTACATTTTGAATCGAATCCGTGGCCACATACCTCCTTCGTTCTAAATCTCAGTGTGATAAATTTGTGTTTTATTTTGTAATATGTCGTTATCGCTCTTCCCTCGTACTGATAACCAGTTACTGTATTGCCTCTATGTGCTTCCCTCGTACTGATAACCAGTTGCTGTATTGCCTTTATGTGCTTCCCTCGTACTGATAACCAGTTGCTGTATTGCCTTTATGTGCTTCCCTCGTACTGATAACCAGTTACTGTATTGCCTTTATGTGCTTCCCTCGTACTGATAACCAGTTGCTGTATTGCCTTTATGTGCTACCCTCGTACTGATAACCAGTTACTGTATTGCCTTTGTGCTTCCCTCGTACTGATAACCAGTTGCTGTATTGCCTTTATGTGCTTCCCTCGTACTGATAACCAGTTGCTGTATTGCCTTTGTGCTTCCCTCGTACTGATAACCCTGTATTGCCTTTATATGCTTCCCTCGTACTGATAACCCTGTATTGCCCTTATGTGCTTCCCTCGTACTGATGACCCTGTATTGCCCTTATGTGCTTCCCTCGTACTGATAACCCTGTATTGCCCTTATATGCTTCCCTCGTACTGATAACCCTGTATTGCCCTTATGTGCTTCCCTCGTACTGATAACCCTGTATTGCCCTTATGTGCTTCCCTCGTACTGATAACCAGTTGCTGTATTGCCTTTATGTGCTTCCCTCGTACTGATAGCCCTGTATTTCCCTTATGTGCTTCCCTCGTACTGATAACCCTGTATTGCCCTTATGTGCTTCCCTCGTACTGATAACCAGTTGCTGTATTGCCTTTATGTGCTTCCCTCGTACTGATAGCCCTGTATTTCCCTTATGTGCTTCCCTCGTACTGATAACCCTGTATTGCCTTTATGTGCTTCCCTCGTACTGATAACCCTGTATTGCCTTTATGTGCTTCCCTCGTACTGATAACCAGTTGCTGTATTGCCTTTATGTGCTTCCCTCGTACTGATAGCCCTGTATTTCCCTTATGTGCTTCCCTCGTACTGATAACCCTGTATTGCCCTTAAGTGCTTCCCTCGTACTGATAACCCTGTATTTCCCTTATGTGCTTCCCTCGTACTGATAACCCTGTATTGCCCTTATGTGCTTCCCTCGAAATGATAACCCTGTATTGCCCATATATGCTTCCCTCGTACTGATAACCCTGTATTGCCCTTATGTGCTTCCCTCGTACTGATAACCCTGTATTGCCCTTATGTGCTTCCCTCGTACTGATAACCAGTTGCTGTATTGCCTTTGTGCTTCCCTCGTACTGATAGCCCTGTATTTCCCTTATGTGCTTCCCTCGTACTTATAACCCTGTATTGCCCTTATGTGCTTCCCTCGTACTGATAACCAGTTGCTGTATTGCCTTTATGTGCTTCCCTCGTACTGATAGCCCTGTATTTCCCTTATGTGCTTCCCTCGTACTGATAACCCTGTATTGCCTTTATGTGCTTCCCTCGTACTGATAACCCTGTATTGCCTTTATGTGCTTCCCTCGTACTGATAACCAGTTGCTGTATTGCCTTTATGTGCTTCCCTCGTACTGATAGCCCTGTATTGCCTTTATGTGCTTCCCTCGTACTGATAACCCTGTATTGCCCTTATGTGCTTCCCTCGTACTGATAACCCTGTATTGCCCTTATGTGCTTCCCTCGTACTGATAACCCTGTATTGCCCTTATGTGCTTCCCACGTACTGATAACCCTGTATTGCCCTTATGTGCTTCCCTCGTACTGATAACCCTGTATTGCCCTTATGTGCTTCCCTCGTACTGATAACCAGTTGCTGTATTGCCTTTATGTGCTTCCCTCGTACTTATAGCCCTGTATTTCCCTTATGTGCTTCCCTCGTACTGATAACCCTGTATTGCCCTTTTGTGCTTCCCTCGTACTGATAACCCTGTATTGCCCTTATGTGCTTCCCTCGTACTGATAACCCTGTATTGCCCTTATATGCTTCCCTTGTACTGATAACCCTGTATTGCCCTTATGTGCTTCCCTCGTACTGATAACCCTGTATTGCCCTTATGTGCTTCCCTCGTACTGATAACCAGTTGCTGTATTGCCTTTATGTGCTTCCCTCGTACTGATAGCCCTGTATTTCCCTTATGTGCTTCCCTCGTACTGATAACCCTGTATTGCCATTATGTGCTTCCCTCGTACTGATAACCCTGTATTGCCTTTATGTGCTTCCCTCGTACTGATAACCCTGTATTGCCTTTATGTGCTTCCCTCGTACTGATAACCAGTTGCTGTATTGCCTTTGTGCTTCCCTCGTACTGATAACCCTGTATTGCCCTTATGTGCTTCCCTCGTACTGATAACCCTGTATTGCCCTTATGTGCTTCCCTCGTACTGATAGCCCTGTATTTCCCTTATGTGCTTCCCTCGTACTGATAACCCTGTATTGCCCTTAAGTGCTTCCCTCGTACTGATAACCCTGTATTGCCCTTATGTGCTTCCCTCGTACTGATAACCCTGTATTGCCCTTATGTGCTTCCCTCGTACTGATAACCCTGTATTGCCCTTATGTGCTTCCCTCGTACTGATAACCCTGTATTGCCCTTATGTGCTTCCCTCGTACTGATAACCCTGTATTGCCCTTATGTGCTTCCCTCGTACTGATAACCCTGTATTGCCATTATGTGCTTCCCTCGTACTGATAACCCTGTATTGCCCTTATGTGCTTCCCTCGTACTGATAACCCTGTATTGCCCTTATGTGCTTCCCTCGTACTGATAACCAGTTGCTGTATTGCCTTTATGTGCTTCCCTCGTACTGATAGCCCTGTATTCCCCTTATGTGCTTCCCTCGTACTGATAACCCTGTATTGCCCTTATGTGCTTCCCTCGTACTGATAACCAGTTGCTGTATTGCCTTTATGTGCTTCCCTCGTACTGATAGCCCTGTATTGCCTTTATGTGCTTCCCTCGTACTGATAACCCTGTATTGCCTTTATGTGCTTCCCTCATACTGATAACCAGTTGCTGTATTGCCTTTATATGCTTCCCTCGTACTGATAGCCCTGTATTTCCCTTATGTGCTTCCCTCGTACTGATAACCCTGTATTGCCCTTAAGTGCTTCCCTCGTACTGATAACCCTGTATTGCCCTTATGTGCTTCCCTCGTACTGATAACCCTGTATTGCCCTTATGTGCTTCCCTCGTACTGATAACCCTGTATTGCCCTTATGTGCTTCCCTCGTACTGATAACCCAGTATTGCCCTTATGTGCTTCCCTCGTACTGATAACCCTGTATTGCCCTTATGTGCTTCCCTCGTACTGATAACCCTGTATTGCCCTTATGTGCTTCCCTCGTACTGATAACCCTGTATTGCCATTATGTGCTTCCCTCGTACTGATAACCCTGTATTGCCATTATGTGCTTCCCTCGTACTGATAACCCTGTATTGCCCTTATGTGCTTCCCTCGTACTGATAACCAGTTGCTGTATTGCCATTATGTGCTTCCCTCGTACTAATAACCCTGTATTGCCCTTATGTGCTTCCCTCGTACTGATAACCCTGTATTGCCCTTATGTGCTTCCCTCGTACTGATAACCCTGTATTGCCCTTATGTGCTTCCCTCGTACTGATAACCCTGTATTGCCCTCATGTGCTTCCCTCGTACTGATAACCCTGTATTGCCATTATGTGCTTCCCTCGTACTGATAACCCTGTATTGCCATTATGTGCTTCCCTCGTACTGATAACCAGTTGCTGTATTGCCATTATGTGCTTCCCTTGTACTGATAAACCTGTATTACCCTTATGTGCTTCCCTCGTACTGATAACCCTGTATTGCCATTATGTGCTTCCCTCGTACTGATAACCCTGTATTGCCCTTATGTGCTTCCCTCGAACTGATAACCAGTTGCTGTATTGCCATTATGTGCTTCCCTCGTACTGATAACCCTGTATTGCCCTTATGTTCTTCCCTCGTACTGATAGCCCTGTATTTACCTTATGTGCTTCCCTCGTACTGATAACCCTGTATTGCCCTTATGTGCTTCCCTCGTACTGATAACCCTGTATTGCCTTTGTGCTTCCCTCGTACTGATAACCCTGTATTGCCCTTATGTGCTTCCCTCGTACTGATAACCCTGTATTGCCATTATGTGCTTCCCTCGTACTGATAACCCTGTATTGCCTTTATGTGCTTCCCTCGTACTGATAACCCTGTATTGCCTTTATGTGCTTCCCTCGTACCAATAACCAGTTGCTGTATTGCCTTTGTGTTTCCCTCGTACTGATAACCAGTTACTGTATTGCTTTTATGTGCTTCCCTCGTACTGATAACCCTGTATTGCCTTTGTGTTTCCCTCGTACTGATAACCAGTTGCTGTATTGCCTTTGTGCTTCCCTCGTACTGATAACCAGTTGCTGTATTGCCTTTGTGCTTCTCTCGTACTGATAACCCTGTATTGCCCTTATGTGCTTCCCTCGTACTGATAACCAGTTGCTGTATTGCCTTTATGTGCTTCCCTCGTACTGATAACCAGTTGCTGTATTGCCTTTGTGGTTCCCTCGTACTGATAACCCTGTATTGCCTTTATGTGCTTCCCTCGTACTGATAACCCTGTATTGCCTTTATGTACTTCCCTCGTACTGATAACCAGTTGCTGTATTGCCTTTATGTGCTTCCCTCGTACTGATAGCCCTGTATTGCCCTTATATGCTTCCCTCGTACTGATAACCCTGTATTGCCCTTATGTGCTTCCCTCGTACTGGTAACCCTGTATTGCCCTTATTTGCTTCCCTCGTACTGATAACCCTGTATTGCCTTTATGTGCTTCCCTTGTACTGATAGCCCTGTATTGCCCTTCTGTGCTTCCCTCGTACTGATAACCAGTTGCTGTATTGCCTTTATGTGCTTCCCTCGTACTGATAGCCCTGTATTTCCCTTATGTGCTTCCCTCGTACTGATAACCCTGTATTGCCATTATGTGCTTCCCTCGTACTGATAACCCTGTATTGCCTTTATGTGCTTCCCTCGTACTGATAACCCTGTATTGCCTTTATGTGCTTCCCTCGTACTGATAACCAGTTGCTGTATTGCCTTTGTGCTTCCCTCGTACTGATAACCCTGTATTGCCCTTATGTGCTTCCCTCGTACTGATAACCCTGTATTGCCCTTATGTGCTTCCCTCGTACTGATAGCCCTGTATTTCCCTTATGTGCTTCCCTCGTACTGATAACCCTGTATTGCCCTTAAGTGCTTCCCTCGTACTGATAACCCTGTATTGCCCTTATGTGCTTCCCTCGTACTGATAACCCTGTATTGCCCTTATGTGCTTCCCTCGTACTGATAACCCTGTATTGCCCTTATGTGCTTCCCTCGTACTGATAACCCTGTATTGCCCTTATGTGCTTCCCTCGTACTGATAACCCTGTATTGCCCTTATGTGCTTCCCTCGTACTGATAACCCTGTATTGCCATTATGTGCTTCCCTCGTACTGATAACCCTGTATTGCCCTTATGTGCTTCCCTCGTACTGATAACCCTGTATTGCCCTTATGTGCTTCCCTCGTACTGATAACCAGTTGCTGTATTGCCTTTATGTGCTTCCCTCGTACTGATAGCCCTGTATTCCCCTTATGTGCTTCCCTCGTACTGATAACCCTGTATTGCCCTTATGTGCTTCCCTCGTACTGATAACCAGTTGCTGTATTGCCTTTATGTGCTTCCCTCGTACTGATAGCCCTGTATTGCCTTTATGTGCTTCCCTCGTACTGATAACCCTGTATTGCCTTTATGTGCTTCCCTCATACTGATAACCAGTTGCTGTATTGCCTTTATATGCTTCCCTCGTACTGATAGCCCTGTATTTCCCTTATGTGCTTCCCTCGTACTGATAACCCTGTATTGCCCTTAAGTGCTTCCCTCGTACTGATAACCCTGTATTGCCCTTATGTGCTTCCCTCGTACTGATAACCCTGTATTGCCCTTATGTGCTTCCCTCGTACTGATAACCCTGTATTGCCCTTATGTGCTTCCCTCGTACTGATAACCCAGTATTGCCCTTATGTGCTTCCCTCGTACTGATAACCCTGTATTGCCCTTATGTGCTTCCCTCGTACTGATAACCCTGTATTGCCCTTATGTGCTTCCCTCGTACTGATAACCCTGTATTGCCATTATGTGCTTCCCTCGTACTGATAACCCTGTATTGCCATTATGTGCTTCCCTCGTACTGATAACCCTGTATTGCCCTTATGTGCTTCCCTCGTACTGATAACCAGTTGCTGTATTGCCATTATGTGCTTCCCTCGTACTAATAACCCTGTATTGCCCTTATGTGCTTCCCTCGTACTGATAACCCTGTATTGCCCTTATGTGCTTCCCTCGTACTGATAACCCTGTATTGCCCTTATGTGCTTCCCTCGTACTGATAACCCTGTATTGCCCTCATGTGCTTCCCTCGTACTGATAACCCTGTATTGCCATTATGTGCTTCCCTCGTACTGATAACCCTGTATTGCCATTATGTGCTTCCCTCGTACTGATAACCAGTTGCTGTATTGCCATTATGTGCTTCCCTTGTACTGATAAACCTGTATTACCCTTATGTGCTTCCCTCGTACTGATAACCCTGTATTGCCATTATGTGCTTCCCTCGTACTGATAACCCTGTATTGCCCTTATGTGCTTCCCTCGAACTGATAACCAGTTGCTGTATTGCCATTATGTGCTTCCCTCGTACTGATAACCCTGTATTGCCCTTATGTTCTTCCCTCGTACTGATAGCCCTGTATTTACCTTATGTGCTTCCCTCGTACTGATAACCCTGTATTGCCCTTATGTGGTTCCCTCGTACTGATAACCCTGTATTGCCTTTGTGCTTCCCTCGTACTGATAACCCTGTATTGCCCTTATGTGCTTCCCTCGTACTGATAACCCTGTATTGCCATTATGTGCTTCCCTCGTACTGATAACCCTGTATTGCCTTTATGTGCTTCCCTCGTACTGATAACCCTGTATTGCCTTTATGTGCTTCCCTCGTACCAATAACCAGTTGCTGTATTGCCTTTGTGTTTCCCTCGTACTGATAACCAGTTACTGTATTGCTTTTATGTGCTTCCCTCGTACTGATAACCCTGTATTGCCTTTGTGTTTCCCTCGTACTGATAACCAGTTGCTGTATTGCCTTTATGTGCTTCCCTCGTACTGATAACCAGTTGCTGTATTGCCTTTGTGCTTCCCTCGTACTGATAACCCTGTATTGCCCTTATGTGCTTCCCTCGTACTGATAACCAGTTGCTGTATTGCCTTTATGTGCTTCCCTCGTACTGATAACCAGTTGCTGTATTGCCTTTGTGGTTCCCTCGTACTGATAACCCTGTATTGCCTTTATGTGCTTCCCTCGTACTGATAACCCTGTATTGCCTTTATGTACTTCCCTCGTACTGATAACCAGTTGCTGTATTGCCTTTATGTGCTTCCCTCGTACTGATAGCCCTGTATTGCCCTTATGTGCTTCCCTCGTACTGATAACCCTGTATTGCCCTTATGTGCTTCCCTCGTACTGATAACCCTGTATTGCCCTTATTTGCTTCCCTCGTACTGATAACCCTGTATTGCCTTTATGTGCTTCCCTTGTACTGATAGCCCTGTATTGCCCTTCTGTGCTTCCCTCGTACTGATAACCCTGTATTGCCCTTATGTGCTTCCCTCGTACTGATAACCCTGTATTGCTTTTATGTGCTTCCCTCGTACTGATAACCTTGTATTGCCTTTGTGCTTCCCTCGTACTGATAACCAGTTGCTGTATTGCCTTTATGTGCTTCCCTCGTACCGATAACCAGTTGCTGTATTGCCTTTATGTGCTTCCCTCGTACCGATAACCAGTTGCTGTATTGCCTTTGTGTTTCCCTCGTACTGATAACCAGTTACTGTATTGCCTTTGTGCTTCCCTCGTACCGATAACCCTGTATTGCCTTTGTGTTTCCCTCGTACTGATAACCAGTTGCTTTATTGCCTTTATGTGCTTCCCTCGTACTGATAACCCTGTATTGCCTTTATGTGCTTCCCTCGTACTGATAACCCTGTATTGCCTTTGTGCTTCCCTCGTACTGATAACCCTGTATTGCCTTTATGTGCTTCCCTCGTACTGATAACCAGTTGCTGTATTGCCTTTATGTGCTTCCCTCGTACTGATAACCAGTTGCTGTATTGCCTTTATGTGCTTCCCTCGTACTGATAACCCTGTATTGCCCTTATGTGCTTCCCTCATACTGATAACCCTGTATTACCCTTATGTGCTTCTCTCGTACTGATAACCCTGTATTGCCTTTATGTGCTTCCCTCGTAATGATAACCCTGTATTGCCTTTATGTGCTTCCCTTGTACTGATCACCAGTTGCTGTATTGCCTTTATGTGCTTCCCTCGTACTGATAACCCTGTATTGCCTTTATGTGCTTCCCTCGAACTGATAACCCTGTATTGCCCTTATTTGCTTCCCTCGTACTGATAACCCTGTATTGCCTTTATGTGCTTCCCTCGTACTGATAGCCAGTTGCTGTATTGCCTTTATGTGCTTCCCTCGTATTGATAACCCTGTATTGCCTTTGTGCTTCCCTCGTACTGATAACCCTCTATTGACTTTATGTGCTTCCCTCGTGCTGATAGCCAGTTGCTGTATTGCCTTTGTGCTTCCCTCGTACCGATAGCCAGTTGCTGTATTGCCTTTATATGCTTCCCTCGTACCGATAGCCAGTTGCTGTATTG
>NC_090734.1:159056713-159069213 GCF_036898095.1 Palaemon carinicauda
AATAAATAGATAATGGGAAATTAAGAGATAACTGTATTAATGGCAACTAACGAGCGAATTAGTGAGAACTAAAAAGATCGAGATGGGGGAGAGAGAGAGAGAGAGGTGAATAAATGGAATTTGAGAGAGATAAAGGAAGGATTTATTTAATGGGAACTGGGAGAGAAATAGAGAATTAATGGGAATTAGTGAGAGAGGAGGAATTAATGAAACCTAGAGAGAGAGAGAGAGAGAGAGAGAGAGAGAGAGAGAGAGAGAGCTGCTGTTGCAGATTCAAACTGCATTATGTGGCAGAGAGCAAACATTGATTTGACACATCCGGTGGTATCAACGGTTATTATTATAATAGCATCTCATTCGCTCGCTCACGGACCACCTGCTATGCGCCCACAGTAGACATACGTACGCTTATGTACGTTCCTGTCTGACGTACGGGTACCGCGTGCGCTCCCGTCTTGCGTACGGGCACCGCGTACACTTCCGTCTGACTTACGGGCACCGAGCACGCTCCTGTTTGACGTAAGGACACCACGCACGCTCCTGTTTGACCTAAGGACACCGCACACGCTCCCGTCTGGCGTACGGGCACTGCGCACGCTCCCGTTTGACGTAAGGACACCTCGCACGCTCCCGTCTTGCGTACGGGCACCGCGTACACTTCCGTCTGACGTACGGGCACCGAGCACGCTCCTGTTTGACGTAAGGACACCACGCACGCTCCTGTTTGACCTAAGGACACCGCACACGCTCCCGTCTGGCGTACGGGCACCGCGTAAGCTCCCGTCTGGCGTACGGGCACCGCGCACGCTACCGTCTGGCGTACGGGCACCGCGTACGCTCCCGTCTGGCGTACGGGCACCACGTAGGCTCCCGTCTGGCGTATGGGCCATTCATGAGCAGCCTTAAAACCTTTGAAATAATTTATACTTCTCTATATTTCGAGTGAAGAACCAATAGGTCTGGTACTTTCCCTTGCCTGTCTGAAGAAAAATAGAGATATTATATAATAAAATATATGATGCTATGAATTTTAAGCAGATAACCGTAGAAAAGGGTAGGAAAAATATTTATCGATCTATTAATATTAAAAGTAGGAGGTTTACCAGCTCAATGAGTTAATTACTCTTGCTTGAGGGTACACTCAGGCACACTATCTTATCTAATTTCTCTTCCTCTTGTTATGTTAAAGTTCTTATAGCTTATATAGGAAATATTTATTTTAGTGTTGTTACTGTTCTTAAAATATTTTATTTTTCCTTGTTTTCTTACCTCACTAGGCTATTTTCCCTGTTGGGACCCCCTGGGCTTATAGCATCCTGCTTTTCCAACTAGGGTTGTAGCTTAGAAAATAATAATAATAATAATAATAATAATAATAATAATAGTTTACGCCAATGCGAAGAATTTAAAATCAAACTCACTCTCCTCGTTTTCAAACAGAGATTTTTGAATTATGTTTGCAATGTTGCTAAATTGCAGTAAAATAGCGAATTTGTGACTATTATATTTGTAAATCAGCTATTCAAGTTATTATTATTATTATTATTATTAGAATTATTAAGATTATTAGAATTATTATTGAAATAATTCAAATTATTTAAATTTCTAAGTACTAAATTATGTGGCTGATAACTATGGAGTACGAAGCAGGAGATGATGAATGGAAAAGTATTGATTTAAAATCTCAAGATAGAGACGACTGGCGAAATCTAACCGAGGCCCTTTGCGTCAATAGGCGTAGGAGGAGAGGATTATGATGATGATGGTGAAATTCTGTGGACGCCATCTATAGGAATATCTTTTGAAACTAAATTCTCTCTTCTCCCAAATTCTCTCCTCTTCCTTCTTTCAAATTGAGATAACTTTATTGGAAATCGAACTCTAAATACTATATCCTGTGCAGGCCATAGTGAAGGATTCAAAAGGAAGAACCTAATAAAACTAGATTCTCTCTTCTTTCAAATTTCTCTCTTCCTCTCCCAAATTCTCTCTTCTTCTCTAAAAGTTTCTCCCTTCCTTTCCCAAAGTCTCTCCTCTTCTCTTTTGCCTCAAAATTTTCTCTTCTCAAATTTCTCTCTTCCTCTCCCAAATTCTCTCTTCTTAAATTTCTCTCTTCCTCTCTAAAATTTCTCTCCTCTTCTTTCAAGTTTTACTCTTCTCAAATTTCTCTTCCTCTCCCAAAGAATCTCTCTTCCTCTCTAAAATGTCTTTCTTCCTCTCCCAAATTCTCTCCTCTTCTCTTTTCTCTCAAAATTTTCTCTTCTCAAGTATGTCTCTTCCTCTCCCAAATTTTCTCTTCTCTCAAATTTCTTTCTTCCTCTCCCAAATTCTCTCTTCTATCATATTTCACTCTTCTCCCAAATTTCTCTTTCCCTCTTCAAATTCCCTGTTCTCAAATTTCTTCTTCTCGCAGTTTCTCTTCTTCCCTCAAATATCTCACTTCCTCTCTCAAAGTTTTTCCTCTTCTCAAATTTCTTTCTTCCTCTCCCAAATTATCTCCTCTTCTTTCAAATTTCCCCCTTCCTCTCCCAAGTCTCTCTTCTTCTCAAATTTCTCCCTTTCTCCCTTATTCTCACTTCTCTCAAATTTCTCTTCCTCTCCCAAACTCTCACCTCTTTCCTCAAAATTTCTCCCTTTCTCTCCCAAATCTCTCTCTTCTCATTTCTCCCATTCTCCTCTCCAAATCTCTCCTCTTCTTCTCAAATTCTCTCTTCCTCTCCCAAATTCTCTCTTCTCAAATTTTCTCTTCCTCTCCCAAATTCTCTCTTCTCAAATTTCTCTCTTCCTCTCCCAAATTCTCTCTTCTCAAATTTCTCTCTTCCTCTCCCAAATTCTCTCTTCTCAAATTTCTCTCTTCCTCTCCCAAATTCTCTCTCTCTGCTCTCAAATTTCTCTCCTCTCCAAATTCTCTCCTCTTCTCTCAAATTTCTCTCTTCCTCTCCCAAATTCTCTCCTCTTCTCTCAAATTTCTCTCTTCCTCTCCCAAATTCTCTCCTCTTCTCTCAAATTTCTCTCTTCCTCTCCCAAATTCTCTCCTCTTCTCTCAAATTTCTCTCTTCCTCTCCCAAATTCTCTCCTCTTCTCTCAAATTTCTCTCTTCCTCTCCCAAATTTCTCTCTTCCTCTCCCAAATTCTCTCTTCCTCTCCCAAATTCTCTCCTCTTCTCTCAAATTTCTCTCTTCCTCTCCCAAATTCTCTCCTCTTCTCTCAAATTTCTCTCTTCCTCTCCCAAATTCTCTCCTCTTCTCTCAAATTTCTCTCTTCCTCTCCCAAATTCTCTCCTCTTCTCTCAAATTTCTCTCTTCCTCTCCCAAATTCTCTCCTCTTCTCTCAAATTTCTCTCTTCCTCTCCCAAATTCTCTCTCCTCTTCTCTCAAATTTCTCTCTTCCTCTCCCAAATTCTCTCCTCTTCTCTCAAATTTCTCTCTTCCTCTCCCAAATTTCTCTCTTCCTCTCCCAAATTCTCTCCTCTTCTCTCAAATTTCTCTCTTCCTCTCCCAAATTCTCTCCTCTCTTCTCTCAAATTTCTCTCTTCCTCTCCCAAATTCTCTCCTCTCTTCTCTCAAATTTCTCTCTTCCTCTCCCAAATTCTCTCCTCTCTTCTCTCAAATTTCTCTCTTCCTCTCCCAAATTCTCTCCTCTCTTCTCTCAAATTTCTCTCTTCCTCTCCCAAATTCTCTCCTCTCTTCTCTCAAATTTCTCTCTTCCTCTCCCAAATTCTCTCCTCTCTTCTCTCAAATTTCTCTCTTCCTCTCCCAAATTCTCTCCTCTCTTCTCTCAAATTTCTCTCTTCCTCTCCCAAATTCTCTCCTCTCTTCTCTCAAATTTCTCTCTTCCTCTCCCAAATTCTCTCCTCTTCTCTCAAATTTCTCTCTTCCTCTCCCAAATTCTCTCCTCTTCTCTCAAATTTCTCTCTTCCTCTCCCAAATTCTCTCCTCTCTTCTCTCAAATTTCTCTCTTCCTCTCCCAAATTCTCTCCTCTCTTCTCTCAAATTTCTCTCTTCCTCTCCCAAATTCTCTCCTCTTCTCTCAAATTTCTCTCTTCCTCTCCCAAATTCTCTCCTCTTCTCTCAAATTTCTCTCTTCCTCTCCCAAATTCTCTCCTCTCTTCTCTCAAATTTCTCTCTTCCTCTCCCAAATTCTCTCCTCTCTTCTCTCAAATTTCTCTCTTCCTCTCCCAAATTCTCTCCTCTCTTCTCTCAAATTTCTCTCTTCCTCTCCCAAATTCTCTCCTCTCTTCTCTCAAATTTCTCTCTTCCTCTCCCAAAGTCTCTCCTCTTCTCTCAAATTTCTCTCTTCCTCTCCCAAATTCTCTCCTCTTCTCTCAAATTTCTCTCTTCCTCTCCCAAATTCTCTCCTCTCTTCTCTCAAATTTCTCTCTTCCTCTCCCAAATTCTCTCCTCTCTTCTCTCAAATTTCTCTCTTCCTCTCCCAAATTCTCTCCTCTCTTCTCTCAAATTTCTCTCTTCCTCTCCCAAATTCTCTCCTCTCTTCTCTCAAATTTCTCTCTTCCTCTCCCAAAGTCTCTCCTCTCTTCTCTCAAATTTCTCTCTTCCTCTCCCAAATTCTCTCCTCTCTTCTCTCAAATTTCTCTCTTCCTCTCCCAAATTCTCTCCTCTCTTCTCTCAAATTTCTCTCTTCCTCTCCCAAATTCTCTCCTCTTCTCTCAAATTTCTCTCTTCCTCTCCCAAATTCTCTCCTCTTCTCTCAAATTTCTCTCTTCCTCTCCCAAAGTCTCTCCTCTTCTCTCAAATTTCTCTCTTCCTCTCCCAAATTCTCTCCTCTTCTCTCAAATTTCTCTCTTCCTCTCCCAAATTCTCTCCTCTCTTCTCTCAAATTTCTCTCTTCCTCTCCCAAATTCTCTCCTCTCTTCTCTCAAATTTCTCTCTTCCTCTCCCAAATTCTCTCCTCTCTTCTCTCAAATTTCTCTCTTCCTCTCCCAAAGTCTCTCCTCTCTTCTCTCAAATTTCTCTCTTCCTCTCCCAAATTCTCTCCTCTCTTCTCTCAAATTTCTCTCTTCCTCTCCCAAATTCTCTCCTCTCTTCTCTCAAATTTCTCTCTTCCTCTCCCAAATTCTCTCCTCTTCTCTCAAATTTCTCTCTTCCTCTCCCAAATTCTCTCCTCTTCTCTCAAATTTCTCTCTTCCTCTCCCAAATTCTCTCCTCTTCTCTCAAATTTCTCTCTTCCTCTCCCAAATTCTCTCCTCTCTTCTCTCAAATTTCTCTCTTCCTCTCCCAAATTCTCTCCTCTCTTCTCTCAAATTTCTCTCTTCCTCTCCCAAATTCTCTCCTCTCTTCTCTCAAATTTCTCTCTTCCTCTCCCAAATTCTCTCCTCTCTTCTCTCAAATTTCTCTCTTCCTCTCCCAAATTCTCTCCTCTCTTCTCTCAAATTTCTCTCTTCCTCCCCCAAATTCTCTCTTCTTCTCTCTTCTCGCTTTCAAACTGAAATAACTCAACTGGAAGTCCAACTCCAACAGACGACCTTTTTGAAACGAACACGCAAACATAGGCGCTTCCGCTGCACCCATTTTGTCCCATATGATGTTATCTGCCACCAGAGAGGATCGAGATAAGAACGCAATCAGTGGAACTTATCTAAAAGTGTTTATGATTTTCTCGTTCGATTTACAAGAAAGGACTTTTAGGGGAAAGAGGCTGATTCACCAACACGCCAGCGGATTATCACATGTGGCACTTTGGCATTGGTGATTATGATAGCTTTCGGCTGTTAATAAGTGCAGTAGCCTCTCTCTCTCTCTCTCTCTCTCTCTCTCTCTCTCTCTCTCTCTCTCTCTCTCTCTCTCTTCGATAGGATGTTAATTTTTTTATAGTTTATATAGGAGATATTTCAATATTGTTACTATTCTTGAAATATTTTTTTCCTTGTTTCCTTTCCTCACTGGGCTATTTTCACTGTTGGAGCCCATGGGGTTATAGCATCCTGCTTTTCCAACTAGCCCTGTAGCTTAGTAAGTAATAATAATAATAATAATAATAATAATAATAATAATAATATAGTACACAGTAACATGGTAAACGAGTTCAAGAATAATTTAGACAAGATCATAAGAACTCTCTAAATGCTTAAACTAAATTGCTCTACCAAAGATCAAATGGAGTCTCCGCGGATGGACTTGAAGTCTTTGAGACATCCAAAATCCTTGAAACTCCTTGTAACACTCACACACGCTCACAAACACACACACAAAATAGGGTTTAAACTCGAGCATGTAGTCATTACCTTAGATACTGCTGCTTTTTACTCTAGATTACCTTAAAACCTTTCCAATTTCCTTAAATTTGAAGCTGGTAACCCCGTAAAACAAATTACATTCGAATTGCCTTAAAAATTACCTTGAAACCATGCAAATTACCTCAAACTAAGGTAATTACCTTAAAGGTATAAACCCTGGTACTCTCACACTCACACACTTCCTGTCAATCCAGTGATTCCCAGGGGACTTCAAAGTCCTTTTCCTCCAAAACATCCGGAATCCTGTATCTCCCATGCTCTCCTATATCACAAAAGAAGTCTCCCTTTGTAATTACTGAGGCATATCATTGCCAAATAAGTTCATCTCCCAAGGCTCTGTTTCATTCCTGGCACCTCTAAAGCATTCTTCTTTTTCTTCTTGTGTCTTTCAAGGCCTACTAACTCTTAGTTAATTGGACACACTAATGTTTTGTAAATATATTATTATTATTATTATTATTATTATTATTATTATTAACGAAGCTACAACCCTAGTTGGAAAAGCAAGATGCTATAAGCTCAAAGGCTCCAATAGGGAAAAATAGCCTAGTGAGGAAAGGAAACATGGAAATAAATAAACTACTGTACAAGAGAAGCAATTGAACAATTAAAATGAAACACGTTAAGAAAATAAACATTAAAATATATCTTTAATGCTTAAACTATAAAAACTTAAAAAAAAAACGGGGAAGAGAAATAAGATAGAATAGTGTGCCCTAGTGTACCCTCAAGCAAGCGAACTATACCCCAAGACAGTGAAAGACCATGGTGCAGAGGCTATGGTACTACCCAAGACTAGAGAATAATGGTGCGAATAGAACACACCAACTTTAGTGGGTATGACACATTAATAAGGAGAAATGTACCCCGAGAGTGCAGACCTCCGCCACGGCAGCTTATTTCTGTCAACCTTTTGCTCGACCGTGAGTTTTGCCCCTAACCTAGGACTTTCCCAATTGAATCACTTCCATGTCTCAACATAAAAATTAATCCCTGAAAGTTTCACTGCTCTATGAGTAAAATTGTGACCTCAGCCATGGAAGCTTAATTCTAGACCTTTTGCTCGACCTTGACCTTTACCTTTGACCTAGGACTAAAAAAATTGAATCACTTCCACCTCTCAACATAAAAATTAATCCCTGAATGTTTCACTACTCTATGAGTAAAATTGTGACCTCAGCCATGGAAGCTTATTTCTAGACCTTTTGCTTGACCTTGACCGTTGACCTAGGACTATAAAAAATTGAATCACTTCCACCTCTCAACATGAAAATTAATACCTGAATGTTTCACTACTCTGAGTAAAATTGTGACCTCAGCCATGGAAGCTTATTTCTAGACCTTTTGCTTGACCTTGACCTTTGACCTAGGACTATAAAAAATTGAATCACTTCCACCTCTCAACATGAAAATTAATACCTGGAGGTTTCACTACTCTGTGAATAATATTTTGGCCAGGAAGTTGTTCACAGACAAACAAACGGTCAAATTGGGCCGTTCTTTGTGCCTGCTAAGTCTCCAGTGACTTCCATTAAGCGATTTAGTCTCGTGGAATTATAATTGCTTATGGAAATAGGATAACTCAATCAAAATGACGTACATGTGGTCAGAAGCTGGATAGAATTGATCATAATGACATAAACCACTGTAATTCGGTTCTACTTTAATTAGTTGAATTCTAATCCAAGTGATTTAGCTGTCCTTAAAAAATTTCATCTCTTATAAAAAACATTTAATTTTGACCAAGATAATTCAGTTACAGTTAAGGTAATTCCGACTGAATCACGAAAATCTATTTCAGCCAAGATAAATAATTTACAATGAAGTTAATTCAGTTCCAATGAAAATCATTATTTTCTAATAGATAATTCAGTTCCAATGAAAATAATTCAGTTCTAAACATGGTAATTCGGTTCTAAACATGGTATTTCAGTTGTAAACATGATTAACTCAGTTCTAAACATGATTAATTCAGTTTAAACATGATAATTCAGTTTTAATAAAGATAATTCAGTTTTAATAAAGATAATTCAGTTTTAATAAAGATAATTCAGTTTTAATAAAGATAATTC
Source organism: Palaemon carinicauda (assembly GCF_036898095.1). Lineage (NCBI taxonomy): Eukaryota > Metazoa > Arthropoda > Malacostraca > Decapoda > Palaemonidae > Palaemon > Palaemon carinicauda. Next base: position 159,065,039 of record NC_090734.1, read on the forward strand.
AGTTCTAATAAAGATAATTCATTTCTAATAAAGATAATTCATTTCTAATAAAGATAATTAATTTCTAAACATGATAATTCAGCTCTACTAAAGATAATTCAGTTCTAACAAAGCTATTTCGGAAGGCGATAGATAGCCTTGATCGTAATGACATAAACCGATTAAAACTCTTAAGATTGGACGGAACTTGATAAGAATCAGATAGCACACTTTCATCAGGGCTCAGTTACCACGATCGTGTCTACATCATATTCAGTTGGACCGAGACAGATTCGTCAGACATTGGTTATCTTGATTGTAACCTAATGATCTTGATTGGAACGGAATTATGTGGATTGGGACCGTATTGCCTTTATTAGGACTGAATGATCATGTTCAGTACTGAATTATCTTTATTAGAACCGAATTATCATGTCTAGATCTGAATGATCATGTTTAGTACTGAATTATCTTTATTAGAACTGTATTATCATGTCTAGATCTGAATCATCATGTTTAGTACTGAATTATCTTTATTAGAACTGAATTATCTTTATTAGAACTGAATTATCTTTATTAGAACTGAATTATCTTTATTAGAACTGAATCATCTTTATTAGATCTGAATTATCATGTCTAGATCTGAATTATTATGTTTAGTACTGAATTATCTTTATTTGAAGTGAATTATTATGTTTAGTACTGAATTATCTTTATTAGAACTGTATTATCATGTCTAGATCTGAATCATCATGTTTAGTACTGAATTATCTTTATTAGAACTGAATTATCTTTATTAGAACTGAATTATCTTTATTAGAACTGAATCATCTTTATTAGATCTGAATTATCATGTCTAGATCTGAATTATTATGTTTAGTACTGAATTATCTTTATTTGAAGTGAATTATTATGTTTAGTACTGAATTATCTTTATTAGAAGTGAATTATTATGTTTAGTACTGAATTATCTTTATTAGAAGTGAATTATCTTTATTAGAACTGAATTATCATGTTTAGAACCGAATTATCATGTTTGGAACAAAATTATCTTTATTAGAACTGAATTATCATGTCTAGATCTGAATTATCATGTTTAGTACTGAATTATCTTTATTGGAACTGAATTATCATGTCTAGATCTGAATTATCATGTTTAGTACTGAATTATCTTTATTAGAACTGAATTATCTTTATTAGAACTGAATTATCTTTATTAGAACTGAATCATCTTTATTAGATCTGAATTATCATGTCTAGATCTGAATTATTATGTTTAGTACTGAATTATCTTTATTTGAAGTGAATTATTATGTTTAGTACTGAATTATCTTTATTAGAAGTGAATTATTATGTTTAGTACTGAATTATCTTTATTAGAAGTGAATTATCTTTATTAGAACTGAATTATCATGTTTAGAACCGAATTATCATGTTTGGAACAAAATTATCTTTATTAGAACTGAATTATCATGTCTAGATCTGAATTATCATGTTTAGTACTGAATTATCTTTATTGGAACTGAATTATCATGTCTAGATCTGAATTATCATGTTTAGTACTGAATTATCTTTATTAGAACTGAATTATCTTTACTAGAACTGAATTATCTTTGATTAAATCTAAATTATCATGTCTAGATCTGAATTATGTTTAGTGCTTAATTATCTTTATTAGAACTGAATTATTATGTTTAAAACTGTATTATCTTTTTTAGAACCGAATTATCATGTTTGGAACAAAATTATCTTTATTAGAACTGAATTATCATGTTTAAGAACAGAATTATCATGTTTAAGAACAGAATTATCATGTTCAAAACTGAATTATCCTTATCAGAACTGAATTATCACAGAATTATCATGTTTAAGAACAGAATTATCATGTTCAAAACTGAATTATCCTTATCAGAACTGAATTATCATTCTAGGACTGAATTATCATGTTTAGAACCGAATTATCTTTATTAGAAGTGAATTATCATGTTTAAAAATGAATTATCTTCATTGGAACTGAATTAACTTTAGTGTAAGTGAATTATATTGGCTGGAAATGCATTATCTTTATTGGGTCGGAATTATCTTGATTTTAACTGCATTATCTTGATCAGAACTGAATTTTCTTGATTAAAGATGAATTGTATCGAGGACAGATTAATTACTTTGATTAGAATTAAACTATTTCGAGTAGAACTGAATTACAGTATTCTTATCAGAAGTGAATACCTAATTATAACTAAATTACCTTAATTATAACCGAATTACCCTAATCAAAACGTAATCACCTTGAATGGAACCAAATTACATTGCTGGTGACTTGGTAAAACTAATCCCTAAAGCGAATTACATTGCTGGTAACTTGATAAAACTAATCTCCAAAGCAAATTAGATCGCTGGTAACTTGATAAAACTAATCCCCAACATGAATTACATTGCTGGTAACTTGATAAAACTAATCTCCAAAGCGAATTACATTGCTGGTGACTTGATAAAACTAATCTCTAAAGCGAATTACATTGCTGGTGACTTGATACAACTAATCCCCAAAGTGAATTACATCGTGATAATCCCTAAAGCGAAGTACATTTCTGGTGACTCGATAAAACTAATCTCTAAAGCGAATTACATTGCTGGTGACTTGATACAACTAATCCCCAAAGTGAATTACATCGTGATAATCCCTAAAGCAAAGTACATTTCTGGTGACTCGATAAAACTAATCTCTAAAGCGAATTACATTGCTGGTGACTTGATACAACTAATCCCCAAAGTGAATTACATCGTGATAATCCCTAAAGCGAAGTACATTTCTGGTGACTCGATAAAACTAATCTCTAAAGCGAATTACATTGCTGGTGACTTGATACAACTAATCCCCAAAGTGAATTACATCGTGATAATCCCTAAAGCGAAGTACATTTCTGGTGACTCGATAAAACTAATCTCTAAAGCGAATTACATTGCTGGTGACTTGATACAACTAATCCCCAAAGTGAATTACATCGTGATAATCCCTAAAGCGAAGTACATTTCTGGTGACTCGATAAAACTAATCTCTAAAGCGAATTACATTGCTGGTGACTTGATACAACTAATCCCCAAAGTGAATTACATCGTGATAATCCCTAAAGCGAAGTACATTTCTGGTGACTCGATAAAACTAATCTCTAAAGCGAATTACATTGCTGGTGACTTGATACAACTAATCCCCAAAGTGAATTACATCGTGATAATCCCTAAAGCGAAGTACATTTCTGGTGACTCGATAAAACTAATCCCTAAAGCGAATTACATTGCTGGTGACTTGATACAACTAATCCCCAAAGTGAATTACATCGTGATAATCCCTAAAGCGAAGTACATTTCTGGTGACTCGATAAAACTAATCCCTAAAGCGAATTACATTGCTGGTGACTTGATACAACTAATCCCCAAAGTGAATTACATCGTGATAATCCCTAAAGCGAAGTACATTTCTGGTGACTCGATAAAACTAATCTCTAAAGCGAATTACATTGCTGGTGACTTGATACAACTAATCCCCAAAGTGAATTACATCGTGATAATCCCTATAGCGAAGTACATTTCTGGTGACTTGATAAAACTAATCTAATCAGAATTACCTTATTTGGAACTGTATCATCCTATTAAGTACTCGATTACCTTAGAGCTGAGTGATATTGATCAGTATCAGATACCTATGATAACTTACCTAGTTATTTTTTTATATGAACTGGATAACTGATGAAAAAGAAGATAACTAGCCATCTATATCTATTTACCAAGGCATTTCCCCCAAATTTTGGGGGTTAGCCTATATCAAACAAATGAACAAAAGAGGACCTGTCTTCTCACCGCTCCTCCCAGCCTGACGAGGGATTCAGCCGAGTTTAGCCAGGCTGATACTTGCACGAATTTGCGGCATACATTGTCACGACTCGAGTCGTGAACTGGCGTGAACTCGTCGTGAACTGGCGTGAAGTGTTCGTAAACCCGTCGTGACATTGTGGCATGTCGAGACGAGAATTTTTATATGTTCAAAATTTTGTCGTGACCGGGTCGTGAACTATGCGCGAACTGTTCGTGAATTTGTTGGGACGATGAGGGAAGTGCGCAAACTATGTGTGAACTCGTCGTGAACTCGTCGTGCCAGTTCGTGTCAATATGGACAGGTCAGCTGTGATTCTGAGGTAATT
>NC_090734.1:159071713-159074213 GCF_036898095.1 Palaemon carinicauda
AATAATGACGATAATGTAATTGTATGCTCTATTCAATGATATTGTTGTGGGTCAAAAGATATCATCATCATCATCATCTCCTCCTACGCCTATTGACGCAAAGGGCCTCGGTTAGATTTCGCCAGTCGTCTCTATCTTGAGCTTTTAAATCAATACTTCACCATTCATCATCTGCTTCCCGCTTCATAGTCCTCAGTCATGTAGGCCTGTGTCTTTCAACTCTTCTAGTGCCTTGTGAAGATCCGCTGAAAGTTTGGTGAACTAATCTCTCTTGGGGAGTGCGAGCATGTCCAAACCATCTCCATCTACCCCTCACTAATGATCTCGTTCACATATGGCACTCGAGTAAGCTCTCTTATAGTTTCATTTCTAATCCTTTTCTTGTATAGGTGTACAGGAATTAATTAAAATCATTCATTTATTAATGAAATAGATCAGAAGACTATTTAAAAAAAAATTACTAATCGCAGATTCAATCGGAAAGTAAGTTAAAGATTAAATAACAAGAAGTACAAACGAGGTATCTGAACTTACTCAAAATAAATTTGCAAACGGAAAATATCCGTCAATATTCTGACCAATTTTCTCCTCTTGGTTTTCTTGGGTCAGATTCAATGGATAGATTGATAGATATCTATCTACTGTGGCACTTTCCCCAATTCTGGGGGTTCATCATCTCCTCCTAGGCCTATTGACGCAAAGGGCCTCGATTAGATTTAGCCAGCAGTCTCTATCTTGAGCTTTTAAATCAATACTTCTCAACTCATCATCATCTATTTCACGCTGCATAGTCCTCATCCATGTAGGCCTGGGTCTTCTGACTCTTCTAGTGACCTCGGGGTTAGCCGATATCAAAAGAAACAAAAGGGGACGTTCCTTCTGTTCGCTCCTCCCAGCCTGACGAGGGACACGGCCGAGTTTGGTTGGTGCTGCCAGGATGCCACAGCCTAGCTTTACCAAATCTTCCACCACAAATGAAGTTTTATGTGCTGAATCCCTTACTGCTGCTACCTCAGCGGTCACCAAGGTGACCCGAGGTAGCAGCAGGGCCCATGGGAACTGCATCGCAATCAGATTTGGAGAGGGTGCATCAGGCAACCGACCCCTTAATGTAGGGATAACGGTGGGGAAGAAGAGGAATATCTGTTGAGAGATAAGGTGAAGGATGATATGGAGAGAAGATGTTTGGTGGAAGAGGATGCTTTTGATAGAAGGCATTGAAGAGGGTGCATCAGGCAACCGACCCCTAAATGTAGGGATAACGGTGGGGAAGAAGAATAAGAATTTCTTTTAAATTTTACTTTTATTGCGGCTGAAAGGTTCTCCATCAGCTTTACCTCGGAACTGTATGGACTCCCTTGACCTTTGACCTTAGACCTCATTTCCCACGTAATCTTTACATTTAGGGGTCGGTTGCCTGACACGTCCTCTCCAATGTCTTCCATCAAAAGCATCTTTTTCCACCAAACCTCTTCTCTCCATATCATCCTTCACCTTATCTCTCACAGATATTCTTCTTCTTCCTCACTGTTATCCCTACATTAAAGGGTTGGTTGCGTGATGCGCCCTCCAAAATGGCTTCTATCAAAGGCACACTCTTCAACCGAACCTCTTCTCTCCCTATCATCCTTCACCTTATCTCTCAACAGATATTCTTCTTCTTCCCCACTATTGTACCTACATTAAGGGGTCGGTTGCCTGATACGTCCTCTCCAATGCCTTCGATCAAAGGCATCCTCTTCCGCCAAAGCTCTTCTCTCCATATCATCCTTCGCCTTATCTCGCCATCTAATTTTCTGCATCCCTCTTGATCTTCCCCTCCTAACAAGTTAGTCCCAAGCCCTCCTCACTTCCTCCCCAACATTCATCTTCAACACGTGTCCAATATCCATATATTTAGAAACCATAAGCATATCATGATAGATGAATAGTTTTAATTGGTAATTTTAATCTATTATCCACAAGACAATCGTCTTTAACTATGACAAGATCGCCCTCTCTCTCTCTCTCTCTCTCTCTCTCTCTCTCTCTCTCTCTCTCTCTCTATCTCTCTCTCTCTCTCTCTTCCCAACTCCCAGACATTTTGATCTCTCTCTCTCTCTCTCTCTCTCTCTCTCTCTCTCTCTCTCTCCTTAGCAGAATCGCTCGTCATGAGTTGATGACAGACGGTTTCCAGGGAACTGTGGAATAAAAATGGATCAGATTCTTCTCGCTTTTCCAGGACCTGACCTCATTCTGTCCCTCCCTCCCTCCCAACGTTCTGGAAACTCTTGCTCCCTTCAAGCTGTATGGCTTAACCCCCCCCCCCCCTTTCGTCCTTCCCTTAACACCCGTTTAAAGGTTTAAAGGCCGCTCATGAATGGAAGAGGCAATTGACAGTGCCATTGCCCCCATCTAGCGAGACAATGCCCTAGAGACTAACCATATATACTTAGGATCAGCGCCCAAGCCTCCCTCCATCCAAGCTAGGACCAAAGAGGGCCAGGCAATAGCTGCTGAT
>NC_090734.1:159080147-159097647 GCF_036898095.1 Palaemon carinicauda
CATACTGACAATTTTTTTCTTTTTCATTATTTCTCATTATTATCATCTGCTTATCAATGTTCCCTTTACATTCAGAGTTTCCTTGTTTCTCTCATTCCTCGTCTCTTTCTTGCTTTTCCAACTAGGGTTGTAGCTTGGCTAGTAATAATAATAATAATAGCAGTCTACAACCTTTCACTGACCCAGACAATAATCTAATAATCCCCCTGATAAACAGAAAATAATTGTTGACCCTAGAGACTCTTCAGCTATGGTAAGCAGCTCTTCTAGGAGAAGGACACTCCAAAATCAAAACATTGTTCTCTAGTCTTGGGTAGTGCCATAGCCTCTGTACCAAGGTCTTCCACTGTCTTGGGTTAGAGTTCTCTTGCTTGAGGGTACACTCGAGCACACTATTCTATCTTATTTCTCTTCCCCTTGTTTTGTTCAAGTATTTATAGTTAATATAGGAAATATTTATTTCAATGCTGTTACTTTTCATAGGATATTTACTTTTTTCCTTTCCTCACTGGGCTATTTTCCCTGTTGGAGCCCCTGAGCTTATAGCATCCTGCTTTTCCAAATAGAGCTGTAGCTTAGCAAGTAATAATAATAATGATAATAGGAATCACTTATGGCTATCTTTTACGATCCTTTATAGGAAAAATAGCCCAGTGAGGAAAGGAAATAAGGAAATAATTAAATGATGAGAACAAATTAACAATAAATCATTCTAAAAACAGTAACAACGTCGAAACAGATATGTCATATATAAACTATAAAACGACTTATGTCAGCCTGGTCAAAATAAATACATTTGCTACAACTTTGAACTTTTGAAGTTCTACTGATTCAACTACCCGATTAGGAAGATCATTCCACAACTTGGTCACAGCTGGAATATGCTTAGCTATAGGTCTATCTGCTGAGTCATCAGCAACCATTGCCCGGCCCTCCTTGGTCCTAGCTTGGGTACATTGGGGGCTTGGGCACTGATTATATATGGTCAGTCTCTAAGGCACATTCCTGATTTTTTTTTTTTTTTTTTTTTTTGCAATGTCACTTTCCCTTGCCTCTGCCATTCATGAGTAGCCTTTAAACCTTTAAATGCTATGTATTTAAGAATGCTGAGTCTTCTTGTTATATTTTCGGTTATTTTATTGTGAAAGGTTAAGAATTTTTTTTTTTCAATGTCTTTCCTGTTTTCAAAGAATTTTTTTTACTTTGATATTGTATTAAAAATATTAAATTTTCAAAATTATTAAAATTTCAAGTTTTATAGAATCCTTTTATAGAAACTACATGGTGGGTAATTGCTTGATAATTAAGAAAAGTGAAACAAAAATTATAAAATGACTATTTCATATATTATCAAAATGCTTTGGAGAAAATTTGAAATTTTATAGAAGCATTTTAAATAAAATTCTCTCTCTCTCTCTCTCTCTCTCTCTCCCTCTCTCTCTCTCATTTCAAGTTGTCTCTCTCTCTCTCATTTCAAGTTGAGTCTCTCTCTCTCTCTCTCTCTCATTTCAAGTTGAGTCTCTCTCTCTCAATCTCTCTCTCTCTCATTTCCTTTCATTTCAACCCTCAACTATTCTCTCTCTCTCTCTCTCTCTCTCTCTCTCTCTCTCTCTCTCTCTTTCTCTTTATATATATGTGTACATATATATGTATATATACTGTATACACACACACACACACACACATATATATATATATATATATATACGTACGTGTGCGTTTGTGTGTGTGTCTATGTAACTTTACATCTGTCCAGAGCCATCACGACTTTATAGCGTTTTGCTTTGATCTCAGTGTAGTGTGGTACTTTGGTCTTAAGATCCTTTCCCATTTCTGTTTTCATTTTCCTTTTTCTAAAATCTGGGGATGCTCCTCTTACGACAGTCCAACTCTTTTAAGCAGGCCATTAATGAGAGAGAGAGAGAGAGAGAGAGAGAGAGAGAGAGAGAGAGATATATATATATACCTATCTGATGAAAGACTACAGCGAATAAACATCCCACAACAGCTGACTGAATACACGGTACCGTATTGGCTGTATAAGCCAATAAAGTGTGTACACAACAGAGAGAAAGAGAGAGAGAGAGAGAGAGAGAGAAGAGAGAGAGAGATTACACGTCTCTTCATATCAATGTGTAGATTATATCAAATCTCAATATGTCTTTGATATAAAATTGGTCTTCCAATTAACCTATAACGTAAGATTATTGTGTTCAGTGAAGATAAACTAAGTTTTGAATGTTGTTGTTGTTGTTGTTGACTAATGCCGTTTTCTGTAATATGTGTTTCTTAAAATTAAAATAAAATGATTGACGATGTGCATTGTTATAATCTCTCTCTCTCTCTCTCTCTCTCTCTCTCTCTCTCTCATACCAGGCTTTTCAAAGTTTTTATTTGTGTATTCATAACTTTCTTTGGTACCATATAGATATTTTATTTTTCTTTCCCTAGAGAGAGAGAGAGAGAGAGAGAGAGAGAGAGATAGTTGGTCAAGTATAAATAACTATTGTTTTCCTTGCTGTTGACAGAGAGAGAGAGAGAGAGAGAGAGAGAGAGAGAGAGGGTCAGGTATAGATAACAAGTGTGTTTTCCTTGCTGTTAATTGAAATTGAGAGAGAGAGAGAGAGAGAGGAGAGAGAGAGAGAGTTGGACAGGTATAAATAAAGTGTTTTCCTTGCTGTTAATTGAAATTGAGAGAGAGAGAGAGAGAGAGAGAGAGAGAGAGAGAGTTGGACAGGTATAAATAAAGTGTTTTCCTTGCTGTTAATTGAAATTGAGAGAGAGAGAGAGAGAGAGAGAGAGAGAGAGAGAGAGTTGGACAGGTATAAATAAAGTGTTTTCCTTGCTGTTAATTGAAATTGAGAGAGAGAGAGAGAGAGAGAGAGAGAGAGAGAGAGTTGGACAGGTATAAATAAAGTGTTTTCCTTGCTGTTAATTGAAATTGAGAGAGAGAGAGAGAGAGAGAGAGAGAGAGAGAGAGAGAGAGTTGGACAGGTATAAATAAAGTGTTTTCCTTGCTGTTAATTGAAATTGAGAGAGAGAGAGAGAGAGAGAGAGAGAGAGAGAGAGAGAGAGAGAGTTGGACAGGTATAAATAAAGTGTTTTCCTTGCTGTTAATTGAAATTGAGAGGACAGAGAGAGAGAGAGAGAGAGAGAGAGAGAGAGTTGGACAGGTATAAATAAAGTGTTTTTCCTTGCTGTTAATTGAAATAGAGAGAGAGAGAGAGAGAGAGAGAGAGAGAGTTGGACAGGTATAAATAAAGTGTTTTCCTTGCTGTTAATTGAAATTGAGAGAGAGAGAGAGAGAGAGAGAGAGAGAGAGAGAGAGAGAGTTGGACAGGTATAAATAAAGTGTTTTCCTTGCTGTTAATTGAAATTGAGAGAGAGAGAGAGAGGAGAGAGAGAGAGAGAGAGAGAGAGAGAGAGAGAGAATTTTCTTCCCAATTGAATATTCTCGACGAATTTACTAATAACACCTCAGCTGTCAAAATACCAATGACGCCTTCAATACAAACAACCGTGACCAAAGACAGTGATCCTGATTGAAGGGTCCGATCGGGGTCCTATAGCGCATTCCTCGGATCTGATAAGTCCTGCCTGAACTAACGGTCGTTATCAGCCAATGCTAACATGTTTATATCATCTAAAGATTAGCCATTTTGATAATAAACGGAGACCCCGCAAGCGACTTTTCACCTTGCGACGCGGAGCCCGAGAGGCGATTATTTCTCGCGTGCGGCGAACGGGTTAGAGCCAATGGCCACCGCGGTGTCCAAGAGAAATACGGACGCAAAACTCATCTCGTTGGACGCGAAAAACGCCGTCAGAAAGGATTCCTGACGCCTTCGTGCATGTCCCCGCGAAGCTTTGAAGGACGGAGGAGTCCCTTGGAATCAACCTGACGGAGTAACCGAAGAGGAGGAAGAGAAGGAAGGCGTTATAAAGGGGTGGAGGCGGGATGCCGCCGGAGGGCTTTTGAGTGTTGGTGGCGAAATGAATACATCGTCCGGCTAGACCGACGTCGCTGGGCCGGCTGCCGGAGTTACGCGCGCCCTGCTGGGGGCTAGGATGGGAGGCCCTTCGGGGGGAGGGATGACGGGTGAGGAGGGGTCCCGGTGGTTGGACGAGCGGGGGTAGGAAGGGGGTGGGGGGTTGGAGGTAGGAAATGGAGGGGAATGGGGAGGCCAATGAACGGAGGCGAAGAAGAAGACGAAAAAGAGGTTCGCTTGGGGAACGTAGAAGGGAGAAAAATGCGGAGATGACGTAAGAGAGAGAGAGAGAGAAAGAGAGAAAGAATGAAAATATGCAGTGGATTAGCGTACCATCACAGTACAGGTATACGGTAACAAGGTCATGCTCGTATTGCGGATACCAACAATAATGAATAAAGAGGAGAGAGGAAGGGAGAGGGAGAGGAGTGAGGGAGGGGGACCAGAAATAACGCAAGCAGGAGAGACTCGTAAGGTTGGGGGAGCATTTTTGAAACTGCATGCCAGGACGTCTGGAGTGTATATCAATGTCTTTGCTTGACGTGTTACTTAAAACTTTCAAGCTGCTCAATCATCATCTCCTCCTAGGCCTATTGACGCAAAGGGCCTCGGTTAGATTTCGCCAGTCGTCTCTATCTTGAGCTTTTAATTCAGTACTTCTCCATTCGTCATCTCCTACTTCGCGTTTCATAGTCCTGAGCCATGTAGGCCTGGGTCTTCCAACTCTTCTAGTGCCTTGTTAAATATCGCCAGTCGTCTCTTATCTTGAGCTTTTAATTCAGTACTTCTCCATTCGTCATCTCCTACTTCGCGTTTCATAGTCCTGAGCCATGTAGGCCTGGGTCTTCCAACTCTTCTAGTGCCTTGTTAAATATCGCCAGTCGTCTCTTATCTTGAGCTTTTAATTCAGTACTTCTCCATTCGTCATCTCCTACTTCGCGTTTCATAGTCCTCAGCCATGTAGGCCTGGGTCTTCCAACTCTTCTAGTGCCGTGTGGAGCCCAGCTGAACGTTTGGTGAACATAATCTCTCTTGGGGAGTGCGAAGAGCATGCCCAAACCATCTCCATCTACCCCTCATCATGATCTCAGCTGTACAATAATTGTTATTAAAGGGATTATTTTACAAATATACTTTTAGGTCATTGCTGATATATCCTGTTCCTACAAATGTTGTACAAACGAGAGCTGTGTTAATTACCTCCGACAACGAAGATTGGAAGGAGGTTATGTTTTCGCCCCTGTTTGTGTCTGTGTGGTTGTGTTTGTTTGTGAACAGCTTCCTGGCCCTAATTTTAATCGTAGAGTAATGAAACTTGCAGGGATTAACTGTTATGTAAAAAGCTGCAAATGATTAAATTTTGGAAGGTCAAGGTCAAAGGTTAAGGTCACGGTCAAGTAAAATGTCAAATTCACGTAATCAACCATAAGTTTGGACATCGTTGTCACAGAGACCTTCAAACTCGGTTCATATTTTTAGTGTATGGAAATTCACCCTAATTAGTACATGTTAAGGTCGAAGGTCAATATCGAGTCGAAGGTCATGGTTAAGCAAAAGGTCAAATTCCGGTCATCAACCATACGACCCACAATTTTAATCGTAAATTAATGAAACTTGCAGGGATTTTAAACTGTTGTGTAAAGAGTTGGAAATGATTAATTGATTCTAGAAAAGAAATGCTGGTTTCGAGAAATAAGCTGCCGTGGCGGAGGTCTGCACTGAGTGCTTTTATAGTTTTCCATCTTCCGGAAATTCTTACACACCTTAGTCACCATTTAAAGGTTTAAAGGCAGCTCATGAATGGCAGAGGCAAGGCACAGTGACATTGCCCTATCAAGCAGGACAATGCCCTAGAGACTGACCATATATACAAATGATCACCGCCCGAGGCCCCTCTCCACCCAAGCTAGGACCGTGGATGGCCAGGCAATGGCTGTTGAAGACTCAACACATAGATCTATAGACTCTCCAAAAACCCCAATCCTTAGCTCACAAGGATATGAGGTTACAGCGACCAAAGGAACTAAAGAGATTGAGCGGGACTCGAACCCCAATCGGTGTTCACCAGTCAGGGACGTTACCACATCTTCCATTTTCAACTTGTGATTATAAAAATATTTGTACATGTGAATTATCATTTGCCCTCGCAATGAGAGCGAGTCTTTAAGGAAAATAGATTTTCTAAAATGTATTAATGAGACGAAGAACTATTAGACACTTCCGACGTTTAGAACAAACTTGTGATTTACACCCATTGTAGGTTTCAAGAGGAAACTGAAGACTTTCTTATTTCATGAGTCTTTTGACAGTGACGATTTAACAGTGAATGAACAATATGTGACTTGAAAAGATAAATACTGTGAACGAACAAGGTAAAACGACAGTGGAGTTCCTGTAGAGAGTGGGGTTCCCCTGCTGTATGGGACCGGAAAAAGCAACCATCAAAGTAAAGTAAGTGAAGTAATTAGATGTTAAGATCATGATGAAAGGCACAAGTACTGTGAACTAAACAGATTCATACTCCACTTGTAAAACTTGGTAGTTACATCACGTCTAGGTATTTTCCACCTGCACTGATAGAAATAGATTATATCTCATGTCTGTCTTTTGTTAGGTGTCAAAATAAAATTTGAGTTCATTGATCTATTCCTGAAATATTTTTTTTATAGTCTGTTGTTCTGTTTATATATATAAATAAATGAATATACACACACACACACACACACACATATATATATATATATATATATATTCAAATAAGCCACATATCATACGCCTCTTAATATCTGGATTTTCTCTTATATCTTGGATCAGAGACACAAAGGGGGAATCAACTCAAAGATAATAGCTTTTGGTTGGCCGGGGAATCGAACCCGGGTCCGTGAAACTGAGACGACAGTGACATACCATCTAGCCACAAAGATATATATATATATATATATATGTATATATATATCTGTATATATATATGTATATATATATACATATATATACACACACACACATATATATATATATATATATCTGTATATATATATATATATATAGTATATATATATATACATATATACATGTATATATATAATATATATATATATATACACACACACATATATATATACATATATATATAAATGAGAGAGAGAGAGAGAGAGAGAGAGAGAGAGAGACCCTTTAAATCCCGTTCATGTATTATCCTCATATCTTTTACATTATAATGAATAATACCACGACTGATAATGAAGAATTTGCATAATCACTCCTGCTTAATATTCATTCAATCAGCATAAAAAAAAAATGTCCATGATTCGAAAAAAAAAATGTACACTCGGGCACTCTACTCTATCTTATTTCTCTTCCTCTTGTTTTATATAAGAAAGCTTTGATTTAATGTTGTTACTGTTCTTAAAATATTTTATTTCAATTGTTCATTACTTTCGTTTAGTTTTTTTATTTCCTTATTTTCTTTCCTCACTGGGCTATTTCACCTTGTTGGAGCCCTTATGCTTATAACATTCTCCTTTTCCGATTAGGGCTGTTGCTTAGCTTGGAAAGATGATAACAACAACAACAATAACAATAACAATAATAATAACAACTGCGCTATGTACATCGACATCGATTTAAAGAAAGGGCTAAATTATTATTATTATTATTATTATTATTATTATTATTATTATTATTATTATTATTATTATTATTATTATTATTCCAAGCTAAGCTACAACCCTAGTTGGAAAAGCAGGATGCTATAAGCCTAGGGGCTCCAACAGAGAATATAGCTCAGTGAGGAAAAGAAACAAGGAAAAATAAGATATTCTAAGAACAGTAACAACATTAAATTAATTATTAACTATTATAAACTATAAAAAAAACTTTTAACAAAACAAGAGAAAGGTCAATAGGATAGAATAGTGTGGCCGTGTGTACCCTCAAGCAAGAGAACTCTAACTCAAGACAGTCGAACACCATGGTACAGAGGCTATGGCACTACCTAAAACTAGAGAACAATGGTTTAATTTTGTAGTGTCATTCTCCTAGAAAAGCTAACGGGTCTAGCACTGTCTGGCCAGCCAAGGGCTCCAGTAACTCTCTGGCAGTAGTATCCTAACGGGTCTAGTACTGTCTGGCCAGTCAAAGGCTCCAATAACTCTCTAGCAGTAGTATCCTAACGGGTCTAGCACTGTCTGACCAGTCAAAGGCTCCAATAACTCTCTAGCAGTAGTATCCTAACGGGTCTAGCACTGTCTGACCAGTCAAAGGCTCCAATAACTCTCTAGCAGTAGTATCCTAACGGGTCTAGCACTGTCTGGCCAGTCAAAGGCTCCAATAACCCTCTAGCAGTAGTAGCCTAACGGGTCTAGCACTGTCTGGCCAGTCAAAGGCTCCAATAACCCTTTAGCAGTAGTATCCTAACGGGTCTAGCACTGTCTGGCCAGCCAAAGGCTCCAATAACCCTCTAGCAGTAGTAGCCTAACGGGTCTAGCACTGTCTGGCCAGTCAAAGGCTCCAATAACTCTCTAGCAGTAGTATCCTAACGGGTCTAGCACTGTCTGGCCAGTCAAAGGCTCCAATAACTCTCTAGCAGTAGTATCCTAACGGGTCTAGCACTGTCTGGCCAGTCAAAGGCTCCAATAACTCTCTAGCAGTAGTATCCTAACGGGTCTAGCACTGTCTGACCAGTCAAAGGCTCCAATAACTCTCTAGCAGTAGTATCCTAACGGGTCTAGCACTGTCTGGCCAGTCAAAGGCTCCAATAACCCTCTAGCAGTAGTAGCCTAACAGGTCTAGCACTGCCTGGCCAGTCAAAGGCTCCAATAACCCTTTAGCAGTAGTATCCTAACGGGTCTAGCACTGTCTGGCCAGCCAAAGGCTCCAATAACCCTCTAGCAGTAGTAGCCTAACAGGTCTAGCACTGTCTGGCCAGTCAAAGGCTCCAGTAACTCTCTGGCGGTAGTATCCTAACGGGTCTAGCACTGTCTGGCCAGTCAAAGGCTCCAATAACTCTCTGACAGTAGTATCCTAACGGGTCTAGCACTGTCTGGCCAGTCAAAGGCTCCAATAACTCTCTGACAGTAGTATCCTAACGGGTCTAGCACTGTCTGGCCAGTCAAAGACTCCAATAACTCTCTAGCAGTAGTATCCTAAATGGTCTAGCACTGTCTGGCCAGTCAAAGGCTCCAATAACCCTCTAGCAGACTTATCCTAACGGGTCTAGCACTGTCTGGCCAGTCAAAGGCTCCAATAACCCTCTAGCAGACTTATCCTAACGGGTCTAGCACTGTCTGGCCAGTCAAAGGCTCCAGTAACTCTAGCAGACTTATCCTAATGGGTCTAGCACTGTCTGGCCAGTCAAAGGCTCCAGTAACTCTTTGGCGGTAGTATCCTAACGGGTCTAGCACTGCCTGGCCAGTCAAAGGCTCCAGTAACTCTCTGGCGGTAGTATCCTAACGGGTCTACCACTGCCTGGCCAGTCAAAGGCTCCAGTAACTGTCTGGCGGTAGTATCCTAACGGGTCTAGCACTGCCTGGCCAGTCAAAGGCTCCAGTAACTGTCTGGCGGTAGTATCCTAACGGGTCTAGCACTGCCTGGCCAGTCAAAGGCTCCAGTAACTCTCCTGGCGGTAGTATCCTAACGGGTCTAGCACTGCCTGGCCAGTCAAAGGCTCCAGTAACTGTCTGGCGGTAGTATCCTAACGGGTCTAGCACTGCCTGGCCAGTCAAAGGCTCCAGTAACTGTCTGGCGGTAGTATCCTAACGGGTCTAGCACTGCCTGGCCAGTCAAAGGCTCCAGTAACTCTCTGGCGGTAGTATCCTAACGGGTCTAGCACTGTCTGGCCGCCAGTAACTCTCTGGCGGGTAGTATCCTAACGGGTCTAGCACTGTCTGGGCAGCCAAGGGCTCCAGTAACTGTCTGGCGGTAGTATCCTAACGGGTCTAGCACCGTCTGGCCAGTCAAAGGCTCCAGTAACTCTCTGGCGGTAGTATCCTAACGGGTCTAGCACCGTCTGGCCAGTCAAGGGCTCCAGTAACTGTCTGGCAGGTAGTATCCTAACGGGTCTAGCACTGTCTGTCCAGCCAAGGGCTCCAGTAACTGTCTGGCGGTAGTATCCTAACGGGTCTAGCACGGTCTGGCCAGCCAAGGGCTCCAGTAACTGTCTGGCGGTAGTATCCTAACGGGTCTAGCACGGTCTGGCCAGCCAAGGGCTCCAGTAACTGTCTGGCGGTAGTATCCTAACGGGTCTAGCACGGTCTGGCCAGCCAAGGGCTCCAGTAACTGTCTGGCGGTAGTATCCTAACGGGTCTAGCACGGTCTGGCCAGCCAAGGGCTCCAGTAAGTGTCTGGCGGTAGTATCCTAACGGGTCTAGCACTGTCTGGCCAGCCAAGGGCTCCAGTAACTCTCTGGCAGTAGTATCCTAACGGGTTTAGCACTGTCTGGCCAATCAAAGACTCCAATAACTCTCTGGCGATAGTATCCTAACGGGTCTAGCACTGTCTGGCCAGCCAAGGGCTCCAATAACTCTCTGGCAGTAGTATCCTAACGGGTCTAGCACTGTCTGGCCAATCAAAGACTCCAATAACTCTCTGGCGATAGTATCCTAACGGGTCTAGCACTGTCTGGCCAGCCAAGGGCTCCAGTAACTGTCTGGCGGTAGTATCCTAACGGGTCTAGCACGGTCTGGCCAGCCAAGGGCTCCAGTAACTGTCTGGCGGTAGTATCCTAACGGGTCTAGCACGGTCTGGCCAGCCAAGGGCTCCAGTAAGTGTCTGGTGGTAGTATCCTAACGGGTCTAGCACTGTCTGGCCAGCCAAGGGCTCCAGTAACTCTCTGGCAGTAGTATCCTAACGGGTTTAGCACTGTCTGGCCAATCAAAGACTCCAATAACTCTCTGGCGATAGTATCCTAACGGGTCTAGCACTGTCTGGCCAGCCAAGGGCTCCAATAACTCTCTGGCAGTAGTATCCTAACGGGTCTAGCACTGTCTGGCCAATCAAAGACTCCAATAACTCTCTGGCGATAGTATCCTAACGGGTCTAGCACTGTCTGGCCAGCCAAGGGCTCCAGTAACTCTCTGGCAGTAGTATCCTAACGGGTCTAGCACTGTCTGGCCAGTCAAAGGCTCCAATAACACTCTAGCATAGTATCCTAAATGATCTAGCACTGTCTGGCCAGTCAAAGGCTCCAATAACACTCTAGCATAGTATCCTAAATGATCTAGCACTGTCTGGCCAGTCAAAGGCTCCAATAACACACTAGCAGTAGTATCGTAAATGATCTAGCACTGTCTGGCCAGTCAAAGGCTCCAATAACACTCTAGCATAGTATCCTAAATGATCTAGCACTGTCTGGCCAGTCAAAGGCTCCAATAACACTCTAGCATAGTATCCTAAATGATCTAGCACTGTCTGGCCAGTCAAAGGCTCCAATAACACTCTAGCATAGTATCCTAAATGATCTAGCACTGTCTGGCCAGTCAAAGGCTCCAATAACACACTATCAGTAGTATCGTAAATGATCTAGCACTGTCTGGCCAGTCAAAGGCTCCAATAACACTCTAGCATAGTATCCTAAATGATCTAGCACTGTATGACCAGTCAAAGGCTCCAATAACACTCTAGCATAGTATCCTAAATGATCTAGCACTGTCTGGCCAGTCAAAGGCTCCAATAACACACTAGCAGTAGTATCGTAAATGATCTAGCACTGTCTGGCCAGTCAAAGGCTCCAATAACACTCTAGCATAGTATCCTAAATGATCTAGCACTGTCTGGTCAGTCAAAGGCTCCAATAACTCTCTTGAGGTAGTATATCAACGGGTGGCTTATGCCCTGGCCAACCTACTACCTACGTGATAAGAAAACGCAGCTAACTAATTGAGGAAATGTGTTACACACAACGAGAACGGTGTCCTCCTCTCTTGAATCATTGTACAACAATTTGAATATAGCAAATGTAATGGGTCCTCTTACTATTACCTAGGACAACACGTATTTTGTTTACCTGTAATTACAATTTACACCTGGTCGATGGAAAGGTGTGGCAGCTTCAATTTAGCTGATAGTAAAAAGAAAGATGAATGCTGCTTATCTTTTTAAATAGATTTGTTTACGTGCATTGTTTGGTAAGGTGAGTAGTTATTTAAGTTTAAAGGCAACTCATGAATGGCAGAGGCAAGGGACAGTGACATTGCCCTAGCAAGCAGGACAATGCCATAGACTGACTATACATACATATGATTAGCGCCCAAGCCCGTTCTCTACCCAAGCTTGGACTAAGGAGGGCCAGGCAGTGTCTGCTGATGACTCAGAAGATAGACCTATAGGCTCCCCCCCCCCTCCATCCTTAGCTCACAAGGATGGTGAGTTTGCAGCGACCAAAGAAACTATCGAGTTTGAGCGGGACTCGAACCTCAATCTGGCGTTCAGCAGTCAGGGACGTTACCACATCGGCCACCACAACCAGGATATGAAGTGTGTTAGCTGATATGTAAGCCAGAGGATTATGACGAATATGTTGACCGTATGGGGGAGTCATCAGCAGCCATTGCCTGGCCCTCCTTGGTTTTAGCTTGAGAGTAGAGGGGACTTGGACGCTGATCATATGTATATATGGTCAGTCTTTAGGGCATTGTCCTGCTCGATAGGGCAATGTCATTCTCCCTTGAAATGTTCTGGAGGCGGAAATATAATTTGGAATGATATAAGTAAATAGTACATGAACAAATTTATCTAGTTGTTGTTGTTGTTGTTGTTGTTGCTGTTGTTGTTTTATGCAAGAGATATTTTGTAACACTTGCTCTAGGGTACATTTTTATTTCTCTTTGCCCTTGTTTTTTCTTAAGGTTTCATAGTTTGTACTTTATATAAAGATCGATTTTAATGTTGTTACTGTTCTTAAAATATTTTATTTTGATTTTTTTTATTACTTCTCTTGTAGTTTACTTATGTCCTGTCCTCACTAAGCTATTTTTCCCTGTTGGAGCTTTGAGTTTATAGCATCCTGCTTTTCCATCTTAGATTGTAGCTTAGCTTTTAATAATAATGATAATAATAATAATAATGATAATAATAATATTATTATTGATAATAATAATAATAATGATAATAATAATATTATTGATAATAATAATAATAATAATAATAATAATAATAACAATGATAAAATTAATAATAATAATGATAAAATTAATAATATAATGATAATAATAATAATGATAATAATAATAATAATAATAATAATAATAATAATTATTATTATTATTACAATAATAATAACAATAACAATAATAATAATAATGATAATAATAACAATAACAATAACAATAATAATAATCACCTCCAAAACCTTCATATAAGCTACCTTGAAATAATCCCATATTTTATATTTTTCAGTCTCGAATAGAAAAGTTATTTTTATTTTGCTTAGAATTCCGGCATAAAATTGCTAATTCCAAACGTCTCCCCCCCCCCTCCCATGACTCTCTCCTCTCCTCTCTTACCCCCTCTACTCCTAACCCCTCCCCCCCCCTCCTTTCCCCTCCCTCCTGTATCTTCCCTGGACGGTCGCGTGAGTCTGTATGTCAATGGGAGCTCTCATTAATCATCTTCGCCATCTTGGTTTATTTTTGGAGAACTACCCCCCCCCCATAAGTCGTTTATTTCTTGGTTAACAACTTTTAGTTTCAATAATGAGTTTTTTTCTTCATGTTACTCTTTAGTTTCTTTATTCGTTTATCACATCTTTTGAGGAATATATATATATATATATATATATGTATATATATATCTATAAATATATATATATATATATATATATAAATATTTATATATATGTATATATATATCTATAAATATATATATATGTATATATATATCTATAAATATATATATATATATATATATATAAATATATATATAGATATATATATATATATATATATAAATATATATATAGATATATATATATATAGATATATATATATATATAGATATATATATATATAGATATATATAGATATAGATATATATATAGATAATATATATATATATATATAGATATATATAGATATAGATATATATATAGATATATATATATATATATATAGATATATATAGATATAGATATATATATAGATATATATATATATATATATATCTATATATATATATATATATATAAATATATATAGATATATATATATATATATAGATATATATATATATATATATAGATATATATATATATATATAGATATATATATATATATATATATAGATATATATATATATATATATAGATATCTATATATATAGATATCTATATATATAAAGATATATATATATATATATATACATTATATATATATATATCTATATATAATATATATATATATCTATATATATATCTATATATATCTATATATATATATATATATATCTATCTAATATATATATATATATATATTGTGTGTATAATGTATTATTTATTTATTCATTTATTCTCAAATGTATCCATTTAATCACATATTTTGAGGAATATACAGTTCTTACGAAACTGGTCTAGTGTAGAGTAAATATCGTAGTTTATTAATAATTTTATTTGTATTTTCTATATTGTTTTCATTTGTGCATTGAAGAGATGATACCCTGTCCGTAAAATAAGCTCCTCTCATGTAGATATAAGTATTCTATGTAAATTACGTAAGACTTTTGCTGTAAATTTCATTGTAGCTTTTTATTAGTTAATATATATGAATTTACGTATTTTGTTAAGATTTAACTTTTTATTTTCACATGTTTGCTACGAAGTCTTACGCAGCCTATTTGAAAGTGTTTTAGGATTTGTGGAGATAGGAACAAGGGCTTAGGTAATTTTCTTTTATATTTTATGATGTATTGCGTCATGTTTTGGAAGCTTCAGGAATACCCGGTGAGAGGATGTTATCTTTTTTTTTATTTCGTGGACAATAGGTGGGTGTAGCTAGTTAGGAAGTCTTCTCACAGGTGCGTTGATGTGTATCTGAGAGTTGCCTGAAACCCCCTTGATTTGCCTCTTGGCATTTATATCTAGTTGGAAACTGATGCCCTTAGGCACAGCCCCCACGCTACTAGAACTTGATCCTGGAAGGTTCTGGAACCCGTCAGATTTCACATATAGGTGAACCAATGTTAGGTTACTGTCAGAGACAGACAGACATAGAGATCTACTTAAAACTACAGCCAGAAGATAGCCTCCTTCCCCTCTTCCTCTCTCATTCACGCCCATAACAAAGTGTATTGTTTTTAAAAATGTTCATCACGTTAGTGTGTCCTCTCCTAAGTGACTCAGTGCCCCAAAGCAATTCGCGTGTCGAAAAGATATGCAAGATTAAAAGGTGATTGTGATATCATTGTACTAGGGTGAGTATTGGCATTGTATAACGTGTTTGTAAACGACCCTGTAGGGAAGATAGTTTTGTTACGTGATCAGGTTATATACTATTCATTAAGAGTCAAACTTGAACATTGTATTATTTCAGAATTATTTCAAGCATTTGTATTATTTTTATCGCATTATTTCCTTTCTTAGGTTAAGGTTTATTCAGTTATAATAGTTCAAGTCAAGTTCAAGTTATTATATAATTTCAGATCGTAACATTTTTGTCTTATTCTAAGTTTTATTCAGAATTAATTTTTTTCAGTGACTAAATTTTATGTAAATTTTTTCAAAGTTTTGTAATTTATGTAGAATATATTTATTTTTGTAAAGTCTGTATTATTCTAATCATCATTATCTAAGACCAGATTCAGCTCGTATGCCTGTTAAGAACCATGATGAGTTTTAAATAGGTTATAATAATACTTGAGTAATTACCCAGTTTAGTTTATGTTTGGTTCCCAGTCACGAGTCATAGTATGATATATATTTTAGTGCCCAGTCCACGGGAGCCATATCGTATAATATATTTTGGGTGCTCAGACCCGGGAACCATATCAGATATATATATATATATATATATATATATACATGTATATATATATATATATATATATATATATATATATATATGTATATATATATATATATATTATAATATTATATATATATTATATATTATAATATATTATATATATATATGTATATATATATATATTATATATATATATATATATATATATATAGATATATATATATATATATATATATATATATATATATATATATATATATATATATATATATGTGTGTGTGTGTGTGTGTATTTTTGTCGCGTCTTTGTTCTCATTCTGAATTTTATTATTACTATTATTTTATTATTATTGCTATTATTACTTTTATTATTATTATTATTATTGTTATTATTATTATTATTATTTGAAACTATCAAACATTTATGGACTAATTCCATAGGAAATTTATTTTCAAAATTTACATATATAGAAAAAACTTGCATATTGAATAAACTATAATAAAACCCCATCGATATAAGCCACTGAAAAGATAGAAAAATCCAAAATAATAAAACACTTAAGTAATAAAGAATCAGCTGCTTGAACGACTCTTAAGATATCTAGTGCTTAAACGATTTTTAAAATTTCCACTGCTTGAATGACTCTTAGAATATCAGTCGCTTGAACTACCCTTAGAATATCCGCCGCTTGAGTGACTTACAATATCTGTTGCTTGAACAACTCTTAGAATATCAGCTGCTTGAACGACTCTTAGAATATCAGCTGCTTGAACGACTATTAGAATATCCGCTGCTTGAACGACTATTAAAATATCCGCTGCTTGAACGACTCTTAGAATATCCGCTGCTTGAACGACTCTTAGAATATCCGCTGCTTGAACGCCTCTTAGAATATCCGTTGCTTTACCGACTCTTAGAATATCTGCTGCTTGAACGCCTCTTAGAATATCCGTTGCTTAACCGACTCTTAGAATAT
The DNA here is from genome assembly GCF_036898095.1 of Palaemon carinicauda. Lineage (NCBI taxonomy): Eukaryota > Metazoa > Arthropoda > Malacostraca > Decapoda > Palaemonidae > Palaemon > Palaemon carinicauda. The sequence continues at coordinate 159,097,064 of NC_090734.1, forward strand.
CCGCTGCTTGAACGACTCTTAGAATATCAGCTGCTTGAACGCCTCTTAGAATATCCGTTGCTTGACCGACTCTTAGAATATCCGCTGCTTGAACGCCTCTTAGAATATCCGCTGCTTGAACGCCTCTTAGAATATCCGCTGCTTGAACGCCTCTTAGAATATCCGTTGCTTGACCGACTCTTAGAATATCCGCTGCTTGAACGCCTCTTAGAATATCCGTTGCTTGACCGACTCTTAGAATATCCGCTGCTTGAACGCCTCTTAGAATATCCGTTGCTTGACCGACTCTTAGAATATCCGCTGCTTGAACGACTCTTAGAATATCCGTTGCTTGACGACTCTTAGAATATCCGCTGCTTGACCGACTCTTAGAATATCCGCTGCTTGAACGACTCTTAGAATATCCGTTGCTTGACCGACTCTTAGAATATCCGTTGCTTGACCGACTCTTAGAATATCCATTGCTTGACCGACTCTTAGAATATCAGCTGCTTGAACGCCTCTTAGAATATCCGTTGTTTGACCGACTCCTAGAATATCCGCTGCTTGACCGTTCTTCCTCTTAGAATATCCGCTGCTTGAAC
>NC_090734.1:159105147-159108294 GCF_036898095.1 Palaemon carinicauda
TTCCTTTAAGAACTTTAAATGCCTCTATTAACTGTCCCCTTAGTCGTCCAGTTTGTAGATCAAATAAGTTCAAACGTTCCATCCTTCGTCTTTATCAAAATTGCTTTGGTTTTGGGACTTGTTTGATGGCCCTAGCTTATATTCCTTCTAGTCTATTTATATCTTTCTGAATACTTGGAGCCCAGAATTAAACTCTCTATTCTAGATGGGGTCTTACTAGTGATGGTTTCAGTTAAAATACAGTGTCTTTGTTTCTCTATTTAAAGTATCTCTTTATGCAACCTATTAGTTTTTGTGCTTTCTTTTCAACTTTTATGCTCTCTTTGGTAAACTTCAAATCTTTGATAATTATAATGCCGAGATCTTTCTCCTGGTCCACATTTTCTATTCCATTAACCAGCAGTGAGTAATTTGTGGATTACTATATCCTATGTGCATAACTTTGCATTTCCCATAGTTGAGATGCATTGGTCCTTTTCTGGACCATTCACCTAACTTAATTAGATCCCCTCTTAAGGCTTCTACATCTGAGTTAGCTGTGTTTATGCCTAGATTAGAAATAGTAATGGGCCAAGGACGGACCCTTGAGGTACTCCCACTTGTAGCAGTTGCTCACTCTGAAGCTTCTCCATTTATACAACTCTCCGTTTTCTGTTTGTTAGCCAATCTTCCATCCATTCAGCTGGCTCGTCAATGATGTCTAGTGCTCTAACTTGGACCATTATTTTTATGACAGACTTTGTCAAAAGCCTTTGAAAGTCTAGGTATATGACACCTATAGCCCTGCTTTTGTCATAATTGCTAAACATATTGGCGAAAAATTCCATCAAATTTGTCACACATGATTCTTTTGTCTAAATCCATGTTGACTGTCTATCAGAAGATAGTTTTTCTCTATATTTTCTACTATCGAATCTACTGTAATTGATTCAGAAATTTTGCAAGACACTGAAGTTAGACACACAGATGAGGAAGGTTGACCTGAACTGTATACATTGAGAGAGAGAGAGAGAGAGAGAGAGAGAGAGAGAGAGAATGACCTGAGCAGTATACCTTGAAAGAGAGAGAGAGAGAGAGAGAGAGGTATGACAGGACCGATATACCTGGAGAGAGTATGACCTGGGCAGTATATATTGAGAGAGAAAGAGAGAGAGGATGACCTGAGCAGTATACCTTGAAATAGAGAGAGAGAGAGAGAGAGAGAGAGAGAGAGAGAGAGAGAGAGAGAGAGAGAGAGAGAGAGAGAGAGAGAGAAAATAAAGCCAAGTCATCTAAGTCTTTAAGGGAAAACATGAAAGTCCTTAGTTATTTTATTTTTATCCTGTTTCGGAGGCCGTCGGGGGCGGGAAAACAATTGAGTTTATTCATAATCTTTACTAGATCAAACGCATTTATTTATTTTATCTTCCTGTGTTTAATAAGGAGATATAAACTTCCCATTCAGCTATGACGTCGTTTAGTCCGGAATGAGCCCTCCCCCCCTCTCTCTCTCTCCTCTCTCTCTCCTCTCTCTCTCTCTCTCACCAGTGACAGCTTCTGAAACGGTACGTAACGTCCTGCAATTGAGACTTGAGAGCTCGATCCTCTCTTATATTGTCGTTATTTTTTTTAATTTTAGAAATATACTACTACTGCTACTACTACTACTACTATTAATAGTAATAATAATAATAATAATAATGATGATGTTGATCATAATTTACATTATTATTATTATTATTATTATTATTATTATTACGCGCTAAAATGACTCATATTTCTTACTAATACGATATTCTTTTTCGTATCAAAACACAACAAAATATCAGATCAATTCCTTTTTCCAGTTCAAATTTAACATCACGACCCATTGACGATGTCAAGTCACAGCTTGGGCCCTTGGACATCGAAAGTGACTTCGAATACGCCACAATACATGAAATTCGTGTCGTAGTTTGCGGGCAAGGAAACGTGGTTGACAGAACGCTTGGAGTTAGCTCTGTTAATGGTACTTTGCGTGAAAGGAGAGAGAGAGAGAGAGAGAGAGAGAGAGAGAGGAGAGAGAGAGGAGAGAGATTGTCTCTTAATGGCACTAACGAGAGAGAGAGAGAGAGAGAGAGAGGAGAGAGAGAGAGAGAGAGAGAGAGAGAGAGATTGTCTGTTAATGGCAGTTTGCGTAAAAGGAGAGTCTCAATGGTACTTTGCATAGAGAGAGAGAGAGAGAGAGGAGAGGAGAGAGAGAGAGAGAGAGAGAGATTGTCTCTTAATGGCACTGCGAGAGAGAGAGAGAGAGATTGTCTGTTAATGGCAGTTTGCGTAAAAGGAGTCCTCAATGGTACTTTGCATAGAGAGAGAGAGAGAGAGAGAGAGAGAGATTGTCTCTTAATGGCACTGCGAGAGAGAGAGAGAGAGAGAGAGTGAGATGAGAGAGAGGAGAGAGGAGAGAGAGAGAGAGAGAGATTGTATGTTAATGGCAGTTTGCGTGAAAGGAGAGAGAGAAGAGGGAGAGAGAGAGAGAGAGGAGAGAGAGAGAGAGAGAGAGCAGTACCAACTATTCCACATTCTTTTTATGTTGCTGTGTTAAGTTGATTCTTCTGCCTCTTTTAAGCTTTATTTTGATATTTTCTATAATAACTTATTTTACCTACTCCACAAATTTATTCCCGAATTTGTTTACATATACATATATATATAAAATCTTATTTTATTTCAATATATAAATTAACGAATAAACTGAAAGACTCAACGAGTCAGAGACCACTTGTCTCAGCGGGAGTAACTGGGGCTTGGGGGGGAGGGGGGGAGACCGGATGTTGGGGGGAGGCGCTTGTTGGGGGTTAGAGTGCCAGTGTTGCCGCCAGCGCGTCACTGAAATTCTCGACCGTTCTTTTTCCGGTTTTTGGCAGCCGATGCCAAACCATGAGGCCCCCATAGCAAGTGGTTTACGTAATACCAATATGGACACTTACTCTTAGCGCTGATTTAACGTTATATATATATTAATCTATTATATATTTCTCCATCGCTCAGAGCTGGTGTCACTCTCTGACCCTATTGGAGGTATCTGGCAACTAGCTCCGCTCATCGACCCAGGGCCAGTTCAGGGATGAATGAATGAACTCCCTCTTTCTATCACCCCCTTCCCTCTGCCCCTACCCCCATCTACTA
>NC_090734.1:159113794-159128794 GCF_036898095.1 Palaemon carinicauda
TAGGGTAATCTGATAAGCCCGAAGGTCCTCCCGCGATTTTGGGAATTTGAGGAATGCCAAGAGAGATTCGGGCGCAGATAAGAGAATGTATGAATGAACCCGGTCGGATTTGTAGTAAACAGAGAGGTTTCATTCATAAACGAGGCGAGATCGTAAATGATTTCAGAGATAGTAGAAAGGGAAACTGGGCGGGTGACACCTGTAATAAATTGTGAAGCTCACTGCCCTAAGGTTTAAAGGTCGCTCATGAATGGCAGAGGCAAGGGGTAGTGACATTGCCCAGCAATCAGGACAATGCCCTAGAGAATGCTCTACTACCAGGGAGGGCCAGGCAGTGGCTGCTGATGACTCAGCAGATAGACCTATAGGCTCCTCCAAACCCCACTCCAACCTTAGCTCACATGGTAAGGCTGCAGACACTAATGGGACTAACGAATCTGAGCGGGACTCGAACCCCCGTCTGGCAAACACCAGACAGAGACGTTACCAATTAGGCCACAACAAGTTCAAGGTAAATGAGTTATTGTATTGACCTTATGATGATTTATGATAATAAATTAATAATTTATGATAATATATTGTGAATCTTTACTTGTTTCTTTCACTGTTATCAAAGTTGATACTGTTAGCCATACAGGTACAGTGTCAGCTGGATTAAAGTTTCTGTTGGAGCCTATGGGCTTATAGCAACTTGCTTTTCCTAATATGGTGGTAGCTTGGCTAATAATAATAATAATAATAATAATAATAATAATAATAATAATAAAAGTAATGATTGTCTTTCAGGACAGGTTATTATTATTATTATTATTATTATTATTATTATTATTGAAATGTTTAAAATTATCATTATTAAAATCATTATTATTATTATTATTATTATTATTATTATTTGTTGTTGTTGTTGTTCTTGTTAAAATAAATAATAATTCAAACTTATTATTATTATTATTATTATCAAAATGTGTAAAATTATTATTATTATTATTATTACCACCTCCACCAAGAAGGTTATGCGATCGAGTCGGTTTGTTTGTCTGTCTTCTTCTTCTTCTCATCATTAAACAATGGCAAAGACACACTCCCTTTCTTCCCTTTCCTGTCAATTAATTACCAGTGATTGAACAAAATTAAACAAATTAGGTCTAGATATATTTATCAAGTTAGATAGCGGATTCATAATACACGGTATGAGGAGGCAAGGGAAAAATGAGCCGTAACCAGAGAGAGGGCTCTCTCTGGTTACGACTCATTTTTCCCTTGCTTACGCATACACCAAATAGTCTGGCCTAGTCATTCCACATTCTCCTCTGTCTTCATACACCTGACAGCACTGAGATTACCAAACAATTCTTCTTCACCCAAGGGGTTAACTACTGCACTCTAATTGTTCAGTGGCTACTTTCCTCTTGGTAAGGGTAGAAGAGATTCTTTAGCTATAGTAAGCAGCTCTTCTAGGAGAAGGACACTCCAAAATCAAACCGTTGTTCTCTAGTCTTGGGTAGTGCCTTAGCCTCTGCACCATGGCCTTCCACTGTCTTGGATTAGAGTTTTCTTGCTTGAGGGTACACTCGGGTATGCTGTTCTATCTTATTTCTCTTCCTCTTGTTTTTTGAAGTGTTTATAGTTTATATATAAAAGATCTAATTTTATGTTATTACTATTCTTAAAATATTATATTTTAATTGTTTATTACATCTGTTGTAGTTTATCTCCTTCTTTCCTTTCCTCATTGGGCTATTTTTTCCTGTTGGAGCCCTTGGGCTTGTAGCATTTTGTTTTCCCAACTAAGGTTGAAGTTTAGCTATTAATAATAATAATAATAATAATAATAATAATAATAATAAATTTTGAATGATTATTCATTTTAACAACCACAACAACAACAACAACAGCAACAATTAATAATAATAATAATAATAATGATAATAATAATAATGATGAAAATTATGATAATGAGGATAATAATTTATTTTTGTTACTTTTATACAATAAGGTTGATTTAGATCGTAATATTTTTTTTTATTTCTTATTTATTTGTTATTATTTGAGCCTTTTTCCTTATTGTTATTATCCCTTGAGTATACTTTTGCTACCACTTATTATTATTATTATTATTATTATTATTATTATTATTATTATTATTATTATTTTTATTATTATTATTATTATTATTACTATTTTTATTATTATTGTTATTATCATTATTATCATTTATATTATTATTATTATTGTCATTATTATTGAAAATTATTATTTTTGTTGTTGTTATTGTTGTTGTTGTGTTATTGGAAATATTATTTATTGAAACTATCGTTATTATTAATATTGTTGTTGTTATTATTATTATTATTATTATTATTATTATTATTATGATATTTGCTGTTGCTAATAATAATTATTCAATCCTTATCGTTACTATTATTATTAATATTATCATGATTATTATCATCATTATCCTTATCATTATTATTTGTTTATTGAGAAATGACTGATAATAAATAAGTCATATACTTCACCCCTCGTTTTCGAAACCACTTTCTAACCGCCATACTCATTTACAAGCTCAACAAAGAGACGGCCAATTCACGAACCAAATCCTCGTGAGAATATGACTCCGAGAAATATATTGTCTTATTCAACTTTTGAGACGTTTGGAGGGGGGGGGGGGTTACTGAGAGAAGGGGGTACCTCTGGGGTAGGGGAAACAGAAGGGAAAAACCTCTTGAAGGGGGAATTTGACACCAGACTTTGTGTAAAAATACCCCAGAAATAAAAGGGTATGTCTTTTTTTTCCCCTCACTGGGCATCGAATGACATTTAAGGGGTAGATTTTGACAGTTTTAAATGAAGCCGTGCCCAGGGTGAAAATAGGGGAGGGGGGGTGGTAAGGCCATACCCCTCAAAGACCGCAAGTGCCATACCCCGTGCCCAGGGTGAAAATAGGGGGGTAGGGAGAGGGAAGGGAAGGGTAAAGGCCATACCCCTCTAAGACCGCAAGTGCCATACCCCCTGACCGAAGGGCACGTCATAACAAGTGCTCGGGCATGACCGTAACAAGGTCATGGGGCATCTAGTGCCCGGAGCTGTTGCACTTGTGTAGTGACCACGAAACCAGAACTGCCCCTCCGTGCCCTACCCCCTCCACTTCGTACCCCTTCACATGTCCCTTCGGTGCCCAGTGGGCATTCTTTAAGTACTTTAATGAGGGTGGGCACGTTTGGGAGGGGGAGGGGAAAGGGGGAGGGGGAGGGGGGGAGTTTGTTAGGTCGTTAGTACGAGAGGGAAAAAATGTCGTTAAATGATGACACGCGAGAACATTTTCTAAAGGTCGAAACTAAACTGGAAACGAAGGATAAATTCTCTCTCTCTCTCTCTCTCTCTCTCTCTCTCTCTCTCACCTTAAACATTACCGTAATTTTTATTCATAGAAGTATTGACTGAAAAGTTCAACTATCATCATATTTTACAATTGGAATGGTAACCTCTCTCTCTCTCTCTCTCTCTCTCTCTCTCTCTCTCCTCTCTCTCTCTCTCTCTCTCCCTCTCTCTCTCTCTCTCTCTCCCTCCCAAATTTATTAGCTAGCCTTTATTTCACTTACTCCCTAAATACAAAATCAGAATATAGAATAATAACTATAGACCTATATATTTATTAAAGTCAATTTTTAGGGTTATGCATCTTTATAGTTTTTTTAATACCCTGTAGTGTGAAATCATTGAATATCTTCTCGTTAATGAATAGAATTATTCATTTCGCTACAATATTTGAAGATATACGTGGTGTAGAATGCTCTATCGATGGTAAACAGCTTTTCTAGGAGAATGACACTACAAAATTAAACCATTGTTCTCTAGTCTTGGGTAATGCCATAGCCTCTGTACCATGGTCCTCCACTGTCTTGGGTTAGAGTTCTCTTGCTTGAGGGTACACTCAGGCACACTGTTCTATCTAGTTTCTCTTCCTCTTGTTTTGTCAAAGTGTTTATGGTTTATATAGGAAACATTTATTTTAATGTTGTTACTATTCTTAAGATATTTTATTTTTCCTTATTTCCTTTCCTCACTGGGCTATTTTCCATGTTGGGGCCCCTGGGCTTATAGCATTCTGCTTTTCCAACTAGGGTTGTAGCTTAGCATTTAATAATAATAATAATAATAATAATAATAATAATAATAATAATAATAATAATACATATATCTAATACTGCATATGTATGTACACAAACTAAACCTCACAGTAGATATATACCACACAATACATATCTCTGCTAACATTTAATAACAAATGTTACCTAACATTCTCACATACACATTTAAGTCATCGTTTCAAAAAACATTCGTACACGAATAATAACCAAAAAAAAAAAAAAATCAAAATCCATTATATAAACACAACAACGAAAGCCGATGTATAGAAGCTCTCGCTGGAGAGAGAGAGAGAGACATCTTGCGGGGGTCTCCGGAAACTGCTCATTATTACAGGGGCCGAATTTGTGCGCGCGCGCGGGCGGGCGGGAGGGCTTCAAACAACCTTCCTTTGCTTGTTCGTGAGTTTGTTGGTGTAATTTTTTTGTGTTTTTCATTTATTTTATTTTGCATTTTTTCTTTAATTTTTTGGAACAGTGTAAAGAGTGATTATTATTATTATTATTATTATTATTATTATTAATATTATTATTTTCTCTTCCAGTTTTGGAACAGTGGCTAAAGTATTATTATTATTATTATTATTATTATTATTATTATTATTATTATTTTCACTATTATTATTTTCTCTTCCAGTTTTGGAACAGCGGTAAAAGTAAAATTATTATTGTTATTATTATTATTATTATTATTTTCTCCTGTTTTGGAACAGTGGGTAAAGTAAAATTATTATTATTATTATTATTATTATTATTATTATTATTATTATTATTACATTTCTGTGATCATCAACATTAGTTACAGTACTTAACTAGAATTATTTATTAAATTTTTTATTAAATAATGAAATACAATTTAATAGTTTCAATCATACAAATTTTTTTTTCCGCTCTGAAATCATGACTCACAGCAGTCGACTAACGGCCAGGTAGACCATAAGTAGTAGATAATGCAATAGGGAAGATAGTAGTAGTAGGAGTAGTAGTAGGAGTAGTAGTAGTAGAAGTAGTAATAGTAGTAGCAGCAGAGGAACGAGGTAGAGCTCTTCATTGTCTAAGGAACTTATTCTGTCTACTTACTTCATATGCATCAATTTCCTCCGTCTATCTCAATCACCTTGGAGTTCTCTTGCTTGAGGATACACTCGGGCACGCTGTTCTATCTAATTTCTCTTCTTATTTTGTTAAAGTTTTTATAGTTTATATAGGAAATATTTATTTTAATGTTGTTACTATTCTTAAAATATTTTATTTTTCCTTGTTTCCTTTCCTCACTGGGCTATTTTCCCTGTTGGGGCCCCTGGGCTTATAGCATCCTGCTTTTTCAACTAGGGTTGTAGCTTAGCATTTAATAATAATAATAATAATAATAATAATAATCGACTAAATATTAATTTAAATGCACAAATATAAACATGATTTTGTAGGCTTTTATCATATTAATGTTAACATGATTTCGCAGATGTTTATCAGGTCAGTGTAAACAGGATTTCGCAGACGTTTATCAGGTCAAAGTAACATGATTTTGCAGATGTTTATCAGGTCAAAGTAACATGATTTTGCGGGCTTCTATTAGGTCAATGTGACATGATTTTGCGGATGTTTATCAGGTCAATGTAACATGATTTTGCAGATGTTTATCAGGTCAATGTAACATGATTTTGCAGATGTTTATCAGGTCAAAGTAACATGATTTTGCGGGCTTCTATTAGGTCAATGTAACATGATTTTGCAGATGTTTATCAGGTCAAAGTAACATGATTTTGCAGATGTTTATCAGGTCAAAGTAACATGATTTTGCGGGCTTCTATTAGGTCAATGTGACATGATTTTGCAGATGTTTATCAGGTCAATGTAACATGATTTTGCAGATGTTTATCAGGTCAATGTAACATGATTTTGCAGATGTTTATCAGGTCAAAGTAACATGATTTTGCGGGCTTCTATTAGGTCAATGTAACATGATTTTGCAGATGTTTATCAGGTCAATGTAACATGATTTTGCAGATGTTTATCAGGTCAAAGTAACATGATTTTGCGGGCTTCTATTAGGTCAATGTAACATGATTTTGCAGATGTTTATTAGGTCAATGTAACATGATTTTGCAGATGTTTATCAGGTCAATGTAACATGATTTTGCAGACTTTTATCATGTAAAAGTATACATGATTTCGCAGACGTTTATCAGGTCAAAATAAACATGATTTCACAAACGTTTATCAGGTTAAAGTAAATATGATTTCACAAACGTTTATCAGGTCAAAGTAAGTATGATTTCCCCGATGTTTATCAGTTTATCAGGCCAAAGTAAACATGATTTGGCAGACGTTTATCAGGCCAAAGTAAACAAGATTTCACAGACGTTTATCAGGCCGAAGTAAACAAGATTTCACAGACGTTTATCAGGTCCATATAAACATGATTTCACAGATGTTTATCAGGTCAAAGAAAACATGATTTCACAGACGTTTATCAGATCAATGTAACATGATTTTGCAGTCTTTTATCATGTAAAAGCATACATGATTTCGTAGAAGTTTATCAGGCCAAAGTAAACATGATTTCACAGACGTTTATCAGGCCAAAGTAAACATGATTTCACAGACGTTTATCAGGTCAAAGTAAACATGATTTCACGAACGTTTATCAGGCCAAAGTAAACAAGATTACACAGACGTTTATCAGGTCAAAGTAACATGATTTCATAGACGTTTATCAGGTCAAAGTAAACTAGATTTCACAGACGTTTATCAGGTCCATATAAACATGATTTCACAGACGTTTATCAGGTCAAAGTAAACATGATTTCTGAGACGTTTATCAGGTCAAAGTAAATATGATTTCTGAGACGTTTATCAGGTCAAAGTAAACAAGATTTCACAGACGTTTATCAGGTCAAAGTAAACAAGATTTCACAGACGTTTATCAGGTCCATATAAACATGATTTCACAGACGTTTATCAGGTCAAAGTAAACAAGATTTCACAGACGTTTATCAGGTCCATATAAACATGATTTCACAGACGTTTATCAGGTCAAAGTAAACAGGATTTCTGAGACGTTTATCAGGTCAAAGTAAACATGATTTCTGAGACGTTTATCATATCAAAGTAAATATGATTTCACAGACGTTTATCAGGTCAAAGTAAACAGGATTTCTGAGACGTTTATCAGGTCAAAGTAAAGATTTCACAGACGTTTATCATGTCAATGTAAACATGATTTTTCCAACCTCTATTAGGTCAATATAAAATCATCTTGTGTACTTTTATCATGTAAAAGTATACATGATTTCGTAGAAGTTTATCAGGCCAAAGTAAACATGATTTCGCAGACGTTTATCATGTCAAAGTAAATATGATTTCACAGACGTTTATCAGTTTATCAGGGCAAAGTAAACATGATTTGGCAGACGTTTATCAGGCTAAAGTAAACAAGATTTCACAGACGTTTATCAGGTCAAAGTAAACATGATTTCTGAGACGTTTATCAGGTCAAAGTAAAGATTTCACAGACGTTTATCAGGGCATTGTAAACATGATTTCACATACCTTTATCAGGTCAAAGTAACACGATTAAACAAGATTTCACAGATGTTTATCAGGCCAAAGTACACACGATTTCACAAGATATCCTTTTCATTCCTCTTAATATCTATTTTAAACAACCGTAATCAAATAACGAATCACTTAATCCGAATTGCATTTTAGCTCAGCGATCACCATCGTAATTGAAGCTAATCAAAGTTCAATCAATCGTGATTGTTAATTGAAACTGATTTCCGCTGGCAGTTCTTCCCAGGACCTCGGACGATGTAATAGAAAGTTTGAATCTATTTCTAAGTCAATTGATTTTCTATTTAGTTTGTTTATTTAATTGAGGTTGATTCAAATATTGTTAGTGTCTTTGTTTCAACTCTTTATTTATTATATTGAGCTTATTATTTTTTTTATCCGGCATTCTGTGATTATTATTATTATTATTATTATTATTATTATTATTATTATTATTATTATTATTATTATTATCAATATCGTCAATCCAACGTCTTCTCTTCCTTCCCCTGCTTCACTTGCAATCTCTAGAGATCCATTTTGTTATTCTTAATGTTCTTTTGTTATCTGTCATTCTCCGTATATGTCCTGCCCACGTCCAATTCTCTCTCTCTCTCTCTCTCTCTCTCTCTCTCTCTCTCTCTATTTCTCTCTCTCTCTCACTCTCACTCTCTCTCTTTCTCTCTCTCTCTCTCACTCTCACTCTCTCTCTCTTTCTCTCTCTCTCTCTCACTCTCTCTCTCTCTCTCTCTCTCTCTCTCTCTCTCTCTCTCCAGGCAGGGACGTTACCAATAGGCGACCACAACCCATAACGTTTATTGATGAATATGATTTATATGAATTGATAAATAAGTTATCAGTCAATGTCGTCTTTCGAAATGAAAAAAAGGAAAAAACAAAAGGAAGATAAAGATGAAAAGATTGAAGAAGGACAAAGGCAGTAAAGATGATAACGTTATCCTGTTTAAAGGCCACTCATGGATGGCAAAGGCAAGGGACAGTGATCTTGCCCTATCGAGCAGGACAATGCCCTCGAGACTGATCATATACTCATATGATCAGTGCCCTAGTCCCCTCTCCACCCAAGCTATGACCACGGAGGGCCAGGCAATGGCTGTTGATGACTCAGCAGATAGAATCATAGGTTCCTCCAAACCCGCCATCTTTATCTCACAAGGATGGTGAGGTTGCAGCGACCAAAGAAACTAACTAGTTTGAGCGGGACTCGAACCCCAGACTGGCGTTCACGAGTCAGGGACGTTACCACATCGGCCACCACAACCGTTGTTGATATGTGAGGGTTTTTTTCTCTTTTCGATCTCAATAACTACTTTAATAAAAACTCATATTTCATTTAGGGTTGTTGTGGCCTGATTGGTAACGTCTCTGCCTGGTGTTTGCCAGACGGGGGTTCGAGTTCCGCTCAGTCTCGTTAGTGCCATTAGTGTCTGCAACCTTACCATCCTTGTGAGCTAAGGTTTAGGGGTTTTGGGAAGCCTATAGGTCTATCTGCTGAGTCATCAGGAACCACTGCCTGGCCCTCCCTGGTGCTAGCTTGGGTGGAGATGAGGCTTGGGCGCTGATCATATAATATATAGTCAGTCTCTAGGGCATTGTCCTGATTGCTAGGGCAATGTCACTGTCCCCTTCCTGTTTTGAATAAAATTCAGTTCGAATAACAGCTTACCTGAAATTTCCTTTTTCTTTAGGTTTAATTAGGTAGTTAAAAATATTCTTATCTATGTTTGGTTAATTAGTTAGTTCATGTTAAAATTATCTGCTATGATTTTCTTAGCTCCTGTATTAAGCGTTTAGTTTCTCTTCAATTTAGCAATTTAACAAAAGGTATTTTTCCCTGGGTTGTTAAACCAGCTAATGAAAGTAACAAAAGTGTAACAACTAAAGAAAAATATACCGTTTGTTAAATTGTTAAATTGAAGAAAAACTAACGCCTAATACAGGAGCTAAGAAAATCAAAGCAGATGATTTTAACATGAACAAACTAATTAACCAGACAAAGGGATTAACCGGTGATGAGGTGTGGGACAGAGGTAGATGGAGAAAGTTGACCAGAAACATCGACCCCACATAGAAGTGGGAAAAGATGCTGACAAAGAAGAAGAAGAAGCATTTTTTTAACGAATAGAAATATATTTTTTTGAGATTTATTAATGAGATTCTTTTTAAGATTTTATAGGCCTATTTGTGTTAATTGTTTCAACTAATAATTGTAATAATCCTTAGTGTTTTAGTATTTGATTGTCAAAATAATCAACGAATTTGAAACAGCAAAGTGTTGACTGTGAATCAGTTTTGAAATAGCAGTTTCTCTCTCTCCCTTCCTCTCTCTCTCTCTCTCTCTCTCTCTCTCTCTCTCTCTCTCTCCCCTAAAAATCTAAAATAAAAATTGAATTAACTTTTACTCGCTCTGATGAAACATTGGAAATGTTTAATCGTGACCTACCACTGGAAATGTTTAATTGTGAACTGCCACTGGAAATGTTTAATCGTGACCTACCACTGGAAATGTTTAATCGTGACCTACCAATGGAAATGTTTAATCGTGAAATACCATTGGAAATGTTGTACCGTGAACTATCATTGGAAATGTTTCACCGTGAACTGCCATCGGAAATGTATAACCGTGAACTACCATTGGAAATGTGTAACCGTGAAATACCATTGGAAATGTGTAAACGTGAACTACCATTGGAAATGTTTAATCGTGAAATGCCATTGGAAATGTTTAATCGTATCCTGCCATTGGAAATGTTTAATCGTATCCTACCATTGGAAATGTATAACCGTGAAATACCATTGGAAATTTTTAATCGTATCCTATCATTGGAAATGTGTAACCGTGAAATACCATTGGAAATGTGTATCCGTGAACTATCATTGGAAATGTTTAATGGTATCTTACCACTGGAAATGTTTGACCGTGAAATACCATTGGAAATGTTTAACCGTGACTTGCCATTGGCAGTGTTTAATCTTTACCTACAACTGTTAAAACTCCGACCGTAAATTTTACGAAAATAAAAAAAAAAAAAAAAAAAAAAATGACAGGTGAATCCGGCCTCTGTTCTCGAAGGGGAAATTCTCGCACAAAACGAGACCATATCGCATAGCCCGCGAATATTCCTTTGTTCGCGACTGGAACTTCGATTAATCGCTGGTGATTCTCTGTTCGCGATATTTGGAAGTATTGATAGATATCTCCAGGTGGTAAAACCCCTTCAGGTAGACATATAATGTTTTGGGCTGAGATTTTTGGGTGTACAAACTTCTCTGCTGTGATTTTGAAAAGGTAAATGATTTTTCTAGTGAACGGAAACATAAGGGATTAATATCTATCTATCTATCTATCTATCTATCTATATATATATATATATATACCTGTATATGTTTACATATATATATATATATATGTATGTATGTATATGTACACAGTATATATGTATATGTATATATATATATATATATATACTTATACATATATGTATACATGTATGTATATATATATATATATATATACATATATATATATATGTATGTATACAGTATATATATGTATATTTGTGTATATACACTATATAGTATATATATATATATATATATACACATATATATATTTATTTATATATATAAATATATAAATATATATAAATATATATATATATATATATATATATATGTATGTATGTATGTATGTATATATATATATATATATATATACATACATACATACATGTATGTATGTATGTATGTATGTATGTATGTATGTATGTATGTATGTATGTATGTATGTATGTATGTATGTATGTATGTATGTATGTATGTATGTATGTATGTATATATATATATATATATATATACTTATACATATATGTATACATGTATGTATATATATATATATATACATATATATATATGTATGTATACAGTATATATATGTATATTTGTGTATATACACTATATAGTATATATATATATATATATATATTTATTTATTTATATATATAAATATATAAATATATATAAATATATATATATATATATATATATATATTATGTATGTATGTATGTATGTATGTATGTATGTATGTATGTATGTATATATATATATATATATATATGTATGTATATATATATATATATATATATAATATGTTTGCATGTGTTTGTACAATATGTATTTGTGTATAGTCTAACTGAAATATGTCCTTTTTTAAAAACTATATCAACATATTTTTTCATGAAAAATTACACATCTCACGAAGAAACAGGCCGAATAATTAAGGAAACGCCGAGGAAGAAATTAAATACCTCATTCTAAGAAGTGGGCCTAAACTCTATGAAATCAGTAACTCGATTTCTGTACTTCCAAGAGACCTAAGAGATAAAGAATTTGCTATAATTGAAAGATTTGGCAAATCTGTTATTTGTTCTAAAGATAAGTAGGCCTACAGTGGAAATTTCAACCGGCCTACGGTGGAATGTCAACAATGTTCAAATTCCGATAGGTTTAGAAAAAAGATTTTGAACTAAATTGAACGTTTAAGTTTTTTACCGATCAACTTTTTATTGATAAAATCTTAATGATTCTTTTACTTGTGGACAACAGGAAATGAGAGAGAGAGAGAGAGAGGAGAGAGAGAGAGAGAGAGATGGCAATTATTAGGAAGCAGTGAGAGAGGAGAGAGAGAGAGAGAGAGAGCCTTACCTTACCTTACCTTACCTTACCTTATTGCCTTATTTTTTGTTTGGGTTCCCCCAGGTCCCTCAGTGTGAGGCACCTCGTATATCCACCAGAGAGTTGCTAATGCATCTTCCGGTGTATTTTGCATCTTCCAGTCTTGGATGGTCTGGGATGCATCTTAGGTATTTATCGAGCTTATTCTTAAACACATCTACGCTCACTCCTGATATGTTTCTTAGATGAGCTGGCAGCACATTAAATAGTCGCTGCATTATCGATGCTGGTGCGTAGTGGATTAATGTCCTGTGCGCCTTTCTTAGTTTACCTGGAATATTTTTTGGCACTATAAATCTACCTTGGCTTGCTCTCTCTGATATTCTAAGCTCCATGATGTTTTCAGTAATTCCTTCTATTTGCTTCCATGCTTGTATTATCATGTAGCGTTCTCTTCTCCTTTCTAGACTGTATAGTTTTAAAATTGCAGTCTTTCCCAGTAGTCAAGGTCCTTAACTTCTTCTATTCTAGCAGTATAGGACCTTTGTACACTCTCTATTTGCGCAATATCCTGTTGGTAGTGTGGGTACCATATCACATTGCAGTACTCGAGTGTACTACGTACATAAGTTTTGTAAAGCATAATCATGTGTTCAGCTTTTCTTGTTTTAAAGTGTCTGAATAACATTCCCATTTTTGCTTTACATTTAGCCAACAGTGTTGCTATTTGATCGTTGCATAACATATTCCTATTTAACATTACACCAAGGTCTTTAATTGCTTCCTTGTTTGTGATTGTCTCATTATTAGGTCCTTTGTATGCATACACTATTCCTTCTCTGTTTCCATAATTTATTGATTCGAATTTATCGGAGTTAAATACCATCCTATTTATCTCCGCCCATTCATATATTTTGTTTAGATCTCTTTGTAGTGAGTTCCTATCTTCATCACAAGTAATTTCTCTACTTATTCTTGTGTCATCGGCGAAACTTCTCACTACGGAGTTTTCAACATCAGAGTCTATGTCTAAGATCATAATAACAAACAGCAGTGCAGCTAATACCGTACCTTGTGGCACACCCGATATTACCTGGGCTTCATCTGATTTCTCGTCATTTGCAACCACTATCTGTTTTCTGTTTTGCAGGAATTCTTTTACCCATTTTCCTATCTTTCCCCCAATATTATGCTTTCTCATTTTTTTCTCCAATATGTTATGGTCTACCTTGTCAAAGGCTTTTGCAAAATCTAGATAGATCACATCTGTGTCTTTTTCATTATCATATTTTTGTATATGTATTCATAGTGTGCTATCAGTTGGGTCTGTGTACTTTTTCCAGGCACGAAACCGTGTTGACCCATATTAAACAAATTATTTTTGACCAAATGGTTCATTATTTTCTTTTTTATTACCCTCTCATACACTTTCATAATATGTGATGTTAGACTAACAGGTCTATAATTGCTTGCCTCTAGTCTTGATCCACTTTTGAAGATAGGGGTTATATAAGCTAATTTATGTTTAACATATATCTCGCTCATATCTACACTTTGTCTTAGCAGTATTGCAAGCGGCTTCGCGATAGTGTTTGCAGTTTTTTTTAACAAAATCGCTGGAATTCCATCTGGTCCGGCTGCCGATCCATTTTTAATTTCGTTTATAGCCTTGACAATATCTGCTTCATTAATGTCTATATCCGTTAGAAATTCAACATTTTCTTCTCTCATTTCTGTTTCATTATTCTCATTCGCAATTCTTGGCGTGAACTCACTCTTATATTTTTCTGCTAGTATGTTGCATATTTCCTTTTTTTCATTCATTAGCCGTCCTTCAATTCTTAGAGGGCCTATTTCTATTCTCCCTTTGTTCATCTTTTTTGCATAGGAGTAAAGTACTTTGGGGTTTCTTTTTATATTTTGAAGTGTCCTTTCTTCTAAGTCCCTTTTTTCATTTTCTTTCGACTGTATAATCATTTGTTCTGCATTTTCTATCTTACATTTTATTTCCCTCATTTTCCACACATTTTTTCTTTAGCAAGATTTTTCTTCCACTTTCTAATTTTCTGAAATAAGATCCTTCTGTCTCTTGGTATGCACGTCTTTTGTTTATTGTTTTTTTTCGGTACATATTTTTCAACAATTTTCTCCAGTATTTTGTACAGTATGTCCGTATTTACCTGTATATTATCACTTACAAACACATTTTTCCATTCTTTATTCAGTTCTTCATTTATTTCTGACCATTTTATATTCTTACTGTAAAAATTATATTTTCCATATCCTTCCCAAAGTTTTGTGCTTTTATTAATTCTGCGATCACTTGCTTTGGAATGAACTATCAATTCTATGACATTGTGGTCTGAAATTCCCGTGTTATACACTATTATTTCTTTAACATAATTCACCTCATTCACAAATACTAGATCTAGGAAATTTTCCTTTCATGTTGGAATGTGGTTTATTTGTTGCATATTATGTTCTAATAGCATATCTTGAAGCTTTTCAAATTGCCTCTTATCTTCTGCGCTACTATTACTCTCTTTTTTTATATGTATACATACAACCACTTTCTTCTATCCGTTCTTTCCAATCCACGAA
>NC_090734.1:159145428-159158041 GCF_036898095.1 Palaemon carinicauda
CCAATTTCTTATTTTGAATACATTTGTTTTTAGAGAAAGTGGCATTTTACATTTCATAATCTCATTTTGTGTACCAATTTCTTATTTTGAATACATTTGTTTTTAGAGAAAGTGGCATTTTACGTTTCATAATCTCATTTTGTGTACCAATTTCTCATTTTGAATACTTTTCTTTTTAGAGAAAGTGGCATTTTACGTTTCATAATCTCATTTTGTGTACCAATTTCTCATTTTGAATACTTTTCTTTTTAGAGAGAGTGGCATTTTACGTTTCATAATCTTTATTTTGTGTACCAATTTCTCATTTTGAATACATTTCTTTTTAGAGAAAGTGGCATTTTACGTTTCATAATCTCATTTTGTGTACCAATTTCTCATTTTGAATACTTTTCTTTTTAGAGAAAGTGGCATTTTACATTTCATAATCTCATTTTGTGTACCAATTTCTCATTTTGAATACTTTTCTTTTTAGAGAGAGTGGCATTTTACGTTTCATAATCTCATTTTGTGTACCAATTTCTCATTTTGAATACATTTCTTTTTAGAGAAAGTGGCATTTTACGTTTCATAATCTCATTTTGTGTACCAATTTCTCATTTTGAATACATTTCTTTTTAGAGAAAGTGGCATTTTACGTTTCATAATCTCATTTTGTGTACCAATTTCTCATTTTGAATACATTTCTTTTTAGAGAAAGTGGCATTTTACGTTTCATAATCTCATTCTGTGTACCAATTTCTCATTTTGAATACATTTCTTTTTAGAGAGAGTGGCATTTTACGTTTCATAATCTCATTTTGTGTACCAATTTCTCATTTTGAATACATTTCTTTTTAGAGAGAGTGGCATTTTACGTTTCATAATCTCATTTTGTGTACCAATTTCTCATTTTGAATACTTTTCTTTTTAGAGAGAGTGGCATTTTACGTTTCATAATCTCATTTTGTGTACCAATTTCTCATTTTGAATACATTTCTTTTTAGAGAGAATGGCATTTTACGTTTCATAATCTCATTTTGTGTACCAATTTCTCATTTTGAATACATTTCTTTTTAGAGAAAGTGGCATTTTACATTTCATAATCTCATTTTGTGTACCAATTTCTCATTTTGAATACTTTTCTTTTTAGAGAAAGTGGCATTTTACGTTTCATAATCTCATTTTGTGTACCAATTTCTCATTTTGAATACTTTTCTTTTTAGAGAGACTGGCATTTTACGTTTCATAATCTCATTTTGTGTACCAATTTCTCATTTTGAATACATTTCTTTTTAGAGAGAGGGGCATTTTACGTTTCATAATCTCATTTTGTGTACCAATTTCTCATTTTGAATACTTTTCTTTTTAGAGAAAGTGGCATTTTACGTTTCATAATCTCATTTTGTGTACCAATTTCTCATTTTGAATACTTTTCTTTTTAGAGAGAGTGGCATTTTACGTTTCATAATCTCATTTTGTGTACCAATTTCTCATTTTGAATACTTTTCTTTTTAGAGAGAGTGGCATTTTACATTTCATAATCTCATTTTGTGTACCAATTTCTCATTTTGAATACATTTCTTTCTAGAGAAAGTGGCATTTTACATTTCATAAACTCATTTTGTGTACCAATTTCTCATTTTGAATACTTTTCTTTTTAGAGAGAGTGGCATTTTACGTTTCATAATCTCATTTTGTGTACCAATTTCTCATTTTGAATACTTTTCTTTTTAGAGAGAGTGGCATTTTACGTTTCATAATCTCATTTTGTGTACCAATTTCTCATTTTGAATACATTTCTTTTTAGAGAAAGTGGCATTTTACATTTCATAATCTCATTTTGTGTACCAATTTCTTATTTTGAATACATTTGTTTTTAGAGAAAGTGGCATTTTACATTTCATAATCTCATTTTGTGTACCAATTTCTCATTTTGAATACTTTTCTTTTTAGAGAAAGTGGCATTTTACGTTTCATAATCTCATTTTGTGTACCAATTTCTCATTTTGAATACTTTTCTTTTTAGAGAGACTGGCATTTTACGTTTCATAATCTCATTTTGTGTACCAATTTCTCATTTTGAATACTTTTCTTTTTAGAGAAAGTGGCATTTTACGTTTCATAATCTCATTTTGTGTACCAATTTCTCATTTTGAATACTTTTCTTTTTAGAGAAAGTGGCATTTTACATTTCATAATCTCATTTTGTGTACCAATTTCTCATTTTGAATACTTTTCTTTTTAGAGAGAGTGGCATTTTACGTTTCATAATCTCATTTTGTGTACCAATTTCTCATTTTGAATACTTTTCTTTTTAGAGAGAGTGGCATTTTACGTTTCATAATCTCATTTTGTGTACCAATTTCTCATTTTGAATACATTTCTTTCTAGAGAGAGTGGCATTTTACATTTCATAAACTCATTTTGTGTACCAATTTCTCATTTTGAATACTTTTCTTTTTAGAGAGAGTGGCATTTTACGTTTCATAATCTCATTTTGTGTACCAATTTCTCATTTTGAATACTTTTCTTTTTAGAGAAAGTGGCATTTTACATTTCATAATCTCATTTTGTGTACCAATTTCTCATTTTGAATACTTTTCTTTTTAGAGAGAGTGGCATTTTACGTTTCATAATCTCATTTTGTGTACCAATTTCTCATTTTGAATACATTTCTTTTTAGAGAAAGTGGCATTTTACATTTCATAATCTCATTTTGTGTACCAATTTCTCATTTTGAATACATTTTTTAGAGAGAGGGGCATTTTACATTTCATAATCTCATTTTGTGTACCAATTTCTCATTTTGAATACTTTTCTTTTTAGAGAGAGTGGCATTTTACGTTTCATAATCTCATTTTGTGTACCAATTTCTCATTTTGAATACATTTCTTTTTAGAGAAAGTGGCATTTTACATTTCTTAATCTCATTTTGTGTACCAATTTCTCATTTTGAATACTTTTCTTTTTAGAGAGAGTGGCATTTTACATTTCATAATCTCATTTTGTGTACCAATTTCTCATTTTGAATACATTTCTTTTTAGAGAAAGTGGCATTTTACATTTCATAATCTCATTTTGTGTACCAATTTCTTATTTTGAATACATTTCTTTTTAGAGAAAGTGGCATTTTACGTTTCATAATCTCATTTTGTGTACCAATTTCTCATTTTGAATAATTTTCATTTTAGAGAGAGTGGCATTTTACGTTTCATAATCTCATTTTGTGTACCAATTTCTTATTTTGAATACATTTCTTTTTAGAGAGAGTGGCATTTTACATTTCATAATCTCATTTTGTGTACCAATTTCTTATTTTGAATACTTTTCTTTTTAGAGAGTGGCATTTTACATTTCATAATCTCATTTTGTGTACCAATTTCTCATTTTGAATACATTTCTTATTAGAGAAAGTGGCATTTTACATTTCATAATCTCATTTTGTGTACCAATTTCTCATTTTGAATACATTTCTTTTTAGAGAAAGTGGCATTTTACATTTCATAATCTCATTTTGTGTACCAATTTCTTATTTTGAATACATTTCTTTTTAGAGAGAGTGGCATTTTACATTTCATAATCTCATTTTGTGTACCAATTTCTTATTTTGAATACTTTTCTTTTTAGAGAGAGTGGCCTTTTACGTTTCATAATCTCATTTTGTGTACCAATTTCTCATTTTGAATACATTTCTTTTTAGAGAAAGTGGTATTTTACTTTACATAATCTCATTTTGTGTACCAATGTTCTCCATCCCATGCTTATCCTTCTTTTAATTTTGGTCTTGCATCTAGAGGAAACACTCTGTCCCAAGTACGTATATTCATTAATAATCTATAGAGGTTCGTCTCTGCATTTCCATTTTACATTACCTTAGTTTTACTCATATTCATTTTCCGTCCTGAGAGAGAGAGAGAGAGAGAGAGAGAGAGAGAGAGAGAGAGAGAGAGAGAGAGAGAGCAGGAAATAAAAACTCATATATTATTAGTTGTCTGTATTTTCATCGAACATTTTATCTATCCTCATTAGCCACGGGCATTATAGTCAATTTTTTTTAGTGAGGCAGATTTGCACCGACTCGCAGGGGGGCCCTTTTAGCTCGGAAAAGTTCCCTGATAGCTGATTGGTTGGAAGTATTTTTTCCCGAATACTTCCGACCAATCAGCAATCAGGAAACTTTTCCGAGCGAAAAGGACACCTCTGTGAGTCGGTGCAAATATGCAGAACGACGGTACGTAACGTCCCAACCCGTCATTATTTAAAGTAGAGTCGGTTTGAAGTATTATTTAACAGCAAAGAATATTATTTAAGAATAATTTTTGTCGCTAAGGAAGAATATATTTATTTTAGAAATATATTCTTGAATTTTTCTTTTGCTCTGCATTCGCTTATCTTAACGTAAGGGATGTGGTGGCCGATGTGGTAATGTCTCTGACTGGTGAACGCTAGAGTGGGGTTCGAGTCCCGCTGAAACTCGTTAGTTTCAGTGGTTTCTGCAACTTCACCATCCTTGTGAACTAAGGATGGGAGGGGGTTTGGGGAGCCTATATGCCTATCTGCTAAGTCATCAGCAGCCATTGCCTGGTCCTTCTTGGTCCTAGCTTGGGTGGAGAGGGGGTTTTAGGGTGTCTATTAGTCTATATGCTGAGTCATCAGCAGCCATTGCCTGGTCCTCCTTGGTCCTAGCTTGGGTGGAGAGGGGCTTTTGAGGAGCCTATTAGTCTATATGCTGAGTCATCAGCAGCCATTGCCTGGTCCTCCTTGGTCCTAGCTTGGGTGGAGAGGGGGCTTGGGCGCTGATCATATGTATATATGGTCAGTCTCTAGGGCGTTGTCCTGCTTCTTAGGGAAATGTCACAGTCCCTTTCCTCTGCCATTCATGACCGGCCTTTAAACCTTCAAACTGAGGATCCTGTGATTAGAATCTCTCTCTCTCTCTCTCTCTCTCTCTCTCTCTCTCTCTCTCTCTCTCTCTCTCATTGGCATATCCTGCCATCGCTTTCTGAACTTGACATCTGCGTGCGACAGGATCCCCTCTTCAGACGAAGTCCTGCGTGTTTCGCATCCCTCGCTTCCTACGCCATATCAGGACCCTTTAGTGCGCATGTGCATTCGGTCAGAATTGCACGAGCAAAATGCAACATAGATAATAAATGCAATGAACTACAGTTACTAAACATTTTTATTGTTATGTATTCAGGTATTTTGTGCATTATCAAACAGTAATGATGGATCTCATTGAGGTAATACTTAATGCTTTATTTACTTGGTGCAATTTATGCTTAGTCATTGCTTGCAAATAATAGTAAGGTGATAATGTATTGTATGGGAATACGGAATAGTGTCATTTATATGTATGTATATAATATATATATATATATATATATATATGTATATATATGTTTATATATATGTATATATATACACATGCATATATATTTATTTATTTATATATATACAGTATATATATATCTATATATGTATACACATATACATGCATATATATACATGTATATACATACATACACACACACATATATATATATATACACAGTATATATATATATATATATATATATGTGTGTGTGTGTATGTGCGTGTATATATATATGTATATATATATATATATGTGTGTGTGTGTGTGTGTGCGTGTATGTATGTGTATTTATATATATATATATATATATATCTTTGGATCCTGACTCTTAATAAGGTTTCTTTATTATTATTCTTATTATTATTATTATTTTTATTATTATTATTATTATTACCCCCACCAAGGAGGTTAAATTTTCGAGTCTGTTCATTTATCTATTTGTCTGTATGGCTATGGACAGAGTTACCTCAAAACTACCTCATTAAATTGTGGAGATGATCTCTCCCTCCCACCCTCTCCCCCTCTCCCCCTCCTAAAGATATCCCTCTCTCCCCTACAACCATATATCAACGGCAGCTATGAACAACCCCTCGGGTGTTCCTCCTGCGGGTAGAGAGCGCCCTTCCAGCTTTCACGTCTCCAAAGGCTCCGCCTGGTGGCTTCGGCGGTTTCTGGTGGGGCCGACGTAATTATGGGTTCCCCTGGAGTTGGGAACGATAATAGTAAGGAAAGATTTCTTATTCTACGTTGGGAAAAAAGGGGGAAAATGGGAAATTATTTTGGACGAAATTGTTCTAGAAGTCGTGGAGTGCTTGTTTCGTTTGAATATGAAAATGGTGTGGATGGTGATGGTGTTCTGTTTGATTTAGCAAGTAATGATGACTGAAGATGATGGTGATGTAGAAAATAATGATGACTGAAGATGATGATGATGTTCTTTTGGTGGTGTAGAAAATAATGATGACTGAAGATGATGGTGATGTAGAAAATAATGATAACTCAAGGTGATGGTGATGGTGATGATGTTCTTCTGGGTGATGTAGAAAAGAATGACAACTCAAGGTGATAGTGATGGTGATGATGGTCTTTTGGTGATGTAGAAAATATGATGACTCAAGGTGATGGTGGTGGTGATGATGTTCTTTTGGTGATGTAAAAAATAATGGTGACTTGAGATGACTTCGTTTCTTTTGAATATGAAAACTATGATGATGATGATGGTAATGACGTTCTTTTGGTGGTGTAGAAAATAATGATGACTTCTTTTGTTTTGAATATGAAAATAATGATGATGATGCTGGAGATGATGTTCTTTTGTTGATGTAGAAAATAATGATGACTTGAGACTTCGTTTCTTTTGAATATGAAAATAATGATGATGATGATGGTGATGATGTTGTATTAGTGATGTAGAAAATAATGATGACATGAGATGACTTCGTTTCTTTTATATATGAAAACGACGTGGATGGTGATGATGATGATGATGATGGTGATGTTCTGATGATGTGAAAAATGATGATGACTTCAGGGATGATAAGGATTATCAAATTAGCCGTAATAATAGTGATTTTCATTATTTTAAAGGGTGTCATTGTAATTATGATTGAATATGAATATGATGATATTAATAATGGCCCAATATTTCATGACTGATGAAGGTGATGATAAGCATTGATGGTATCAAAAGATGCAATGATGATGATGTTGATAGCAACACAAACGAATTTCATTTGAGGTTTATTATTATTATTATTATTATTATTATTATTATTACTTGCTAAGCTTTAACCCTAGTTGGAAAGGCAGGGTGCTATAAGGCCAGGGACTCCATCAGGGAAAATAGCCCAGCGAGGAAAGGAAACACAGAAAAATAGAATATTTTAAAACACTAACATTAAAATAGATATTTTCTATATAAACTATGAAAACTTTAACAAAACAAAACGAAGAGAAGTAAGATAGAATAGTGTACCCGAGTGTACCCTCAAGCAAGAGAACTCTAATCCAAGCCAGTGGAAGACCTTGGTGTAGAGACTATGGCACTACCCAAGACAAGAGAACAATGGTTGATTTTGGAGTGTCCTTTTCCCAGAAGAAGGCCACTCATAAATGGTAGAGACAAGTGACAAGTGACATTGCCCTAGCAAGCAGGACAATGTCCTAGAGACTGGCCATATATGTACGTATCATTAGCGCCCAAGCCTCCTCTCCATACATGCTAGGACCAAGGAGGGCCAGGCAATGGCTGCTGATGACTCAGCAGATAGACCTACAGGCTCCCCCAAACCCCCCATCCTCAGTTCACAAGGATGGTGAGGCTACAGCGACCAAAGGAACTAACAAGTCTGGCGTTAAAGGTAGTACAAGCACTGGCCATCTATTATTGCCAGACGTCACCAGCCAATAAATTACTTCGATAATCGATATGATATTTTACAGTGGTAATGGATCACAATGAGACGAGAAGCCGACTTGGTAGCGTTGCAAAAATATGTAATCAAATGAAATTATAACATTTTGGTTAGAAGATTTTTTTTTTCAAACTGTGTCTCTGTATGGAAAGTAAATTGGACAGTAATTTTAAATAAATTTATTCAATTGGTCCCTAATCATATATATATGTATATATATATATATATATATATGTAAGTATATATATATATATATATATATACGTATATATATATATATATATATATATATATATATATATATATATATATATATATATCATAAATTTTTGCACATTTAGACGTGTTTTTCATGATCTATTAAGCCATATATATTTTTGATACATTAATGTCTAGATTCTCTTAACGACCTCGAGATCAGAGTCCCAGGCGAAATCACACAAAGACAAGAGCTGGTCCGGCAAACATGTATAGACAGTAACTTACCACTTGGTAAGTGGTAAGTCACTGTCTATACAAGTTTGCCGGACCAGGGTTCGATCCCCGCCGGTCATAAGCTCTTGTCTTTGTGTGATTTCGCCTGGGGCTCTGATCCCGAGGTCGTTAAGAGAATCCAGACATTAAAGTATCAAAAATATATGGCTTATTTGTGTGTATATATATATATATATATATATATATATATATATATATATATATATATATATATATATATATATATATATATATATATAAAATGTGGTGAAAGGATTTGCATATCGTCATAATCAGCTGATCTATACTAGTGAGGGCCACCCATACTAGATTGGTTTTTTCTGAGCGTTGAGGCCAAAGTCTCCCACCATCACCAATCCGAAGTGGCCACCGTGGTGATGAAAATGGCCAAACCCCAGACATGACTAAGGACACGTCTGAGGCCTCTGTCCTGCAGTGGACTATAAACGGCTATATTTGTTGTTGTTATATATATATATATATATATATATATATATATATATATATATATATATATATATATACTAGCCAAGCTACAACCCTTGTTGGAAAAGCAAGATGCTAAAAGCTCAAGGGCTCCAATAGGGATAAATAGCCCAGTGAGGAAAGGAAATAAGGAAATGGATAAATGATGAGAACAAGTTAAAAATAAATCATTCTAAAACAGTAACATATATATATATATATACATACAGTATATATATATATATATATATATACACATACAGTGTAGCCTATATACACATATACAGTATATGGTCAGTCTAGGACATTGTCACTATCCCTTGCCTCTGCCATTCACAAGCGGCCTTTAAACCTTTAAATGAAATATGAAATAAGAGCCCTCTATAAGGAGACAATTTCTCAATTAATAAAAAATCCTGGAACCGAAGTCCGACACCCGCGTCATAATTACGCATTACGCAATATCATCGCAATTAAAGGTCATTTGAACCCTCAGTTTCGTCGCTTACTATGCATTTGAAGTTGTAGAAAAACTTAGGGTTTTTTTTTTTTTTTTTTTTTTTTTTTTTTTTTTTTTTTTTTTTTGTGAATACCCTGGCTGAGTTCAGATGTCCTGGGAAAATATTTTTTTGTGTTGATAGGAAAAACAATTATAGGGCATAACTACGAATTCGATTATTATAGTCTCTCCTATGTAATAAAGAGCTAGTGTCTGGCTATATATATATATATATATATATATATATATATATATATATATATATATATATATATATATATATGTATATATATATATATATATATATATATATATATGTATGTGTGTGTATATATATATATATATATATATATATATATATATATATATATATATATATATATATATATATATACACATATATTTATTTCTCAGGCTATTTTTCCCTTTTTGATAATTGTTCGTTACTTCTCATTTAGTTGATTTATTTCCTTATTTCCTTTCCTCACTGGGCTATTTTCCCTGTTGGAGCCCTTGGGTTTATAACATCCTGATTTTCCAATTGGGGTTGTAGCTTGGCCAGTAGTAATGATAATAATGATAATGATAATAATAATAATAATAACAATAATAATGGTAATAAAAATAACCATAATAATAACAAATAACAACAACAACAACAACATTAATAACAATAATAAGTACATTCATTTCTTCTCTTCCATCCGAATCCTTTGTCTCCTTCACTTTCATCTTTATTTTCTTCCTCTCGTAATTATAATTAAAATAATTAGGAAAAGAAATTGAAGTTCGAAGAGGAGGGTCCATTTATTCACAGGACAAATAGTCTTGCTTCCCCCCCCCCCGCCCCCCTCACAACCCATCCCTCCTCTTTGACCTATCACCTCTCTGCCGCCCCCCCCCCCTTCTCTGCCGCCCCCCCCCCTCTCTGCCGCCTAGATTTTTCTCATAATAAGGAATCATTTGTTTGCTAATTCTGGGTTTTCAACTTTGTATTTTTAGCACTTCCTAACTGAATTTTTTTTTTATTTGTTTATTTATCTGTTTATTCGTATGTTTGTTTCATCTATTTGTTTATGATTTATTCGTTCGGTTTTCGAAATGCTTTGGTTTATTAATGTTTTCGGTTGCTATGTGGTTGCATATATATTTATTCTCATATACACGGGGATATATATATATATATATATATATATTTATATAAAGATATATATATATATATATATATATATTTATATATATATATATATATATATATGTATATTTATATGTATACATATATATACATACATATATATATATATATATATATATAAAGATATATCACTCACTCACTCACTAAATCCCGTCCGGAATTCTCCGGGTTGGGTCCTGCATCTGATATCGCCATTCTCTCCACAGACTCCTATCCAATGCCATCTGTGCCAGCTGCTGAAATGTCTCGCCTCTATTTGCTTTCTTGAAGGTTTTCACCCATGTATCTCTTGGTCGTCCTCTCGGTCTATTTCCGTCCACTTGACCATGCAGCACTAGCTTTGGCCATCTGTCCTGTTACATCCTCTGTACATGCCCAAACCATCTCCTCTGAATATCTTCCACTCTAATCAGAATTGTGTCCTCAACACCAGCCATTTCTCTCACTCTCTCGTTCGTAATTCTGTCCTCCCATCTTACACCACAGATTCTTCTCAGACATTTCATTTCAAAGGCTAATAACTTTTTCTCTTCTCTCTTCTTCAGTATCCAGCATTCAGCACCGTATATCACTGTGGGGATTACTATTGCTCTTAATAGCCTAATTTTCAACTTAATGGATATATATATATATATATATATATACATACACAAATATATATACATATATATATATATATATATATATATATATTTATATATATGTATATAGGTATATATAGATATATATATATGTATATATATATATATATATATTTATATAAAGATATATATATATATAAAGATATATATATGTATATTTATATGTATACATATATATATATATACATACATAAATATATATCTATATATACCTCTATATATATACATACATATATCTATCTATCTATATATATATATATATATATATGTATGTATGTATGTATATGTATATGTGTATATACATATATTTATATGTATATATACATTTATATATATATATATATATATATATATATGAATATATATTACTAGCTAGGTTACAACCCTAATTGAAAAAGCAGGATGCTATAAAGTATGGAATAATCAAGTGAAGGATAAAATATGGACAAATTAGATAGAAAGATATGGCCATACATCTAGGGAAATATTAACGACAGAGTTCTCTTGCTTGAGGGTACACTTGGCCACACTATTCTATCTATTTTTTATTTTTTTATTTTTTAGTTTTTATGTATAAAAATATATTTTAATGTTGTTACAATTCATTTAAGTTTTTATTTTTATTGTTCATTCCTTCTCTTGTTTACTTTTTTCATTGTTTCCTTTCTTCACTGGGACATTTTTCTCTGTTGGAGCACTTGAGCTTATAGCATCCTGCTTTTCCAACGAGGGTTGTAGCTCTGCTAATAATATTAATAATAGTAATAATAATAATTATTATTATTATTATTATTAGTTTTCTTATTATTCCCTGTTGGAGCCCTTGGGCTTATAGCATCCTGGTTTTCAAACTAGGGTTGTAGATTAGCTTGTAATAATAATAATAATAATAATAATAACAACAACAATTATTCCCTGTTGGAGCCCATGTGCTTATAGCATCCTACTTTTCCAACGAGGGTTGTACCTTAGCTTGTAATGATGATGATAATAATAATAATAATAATAATAATAATAATAATAATAATAACAACAATTATTCCCTGTTGGAGCCCTTGGGCTTATAGCATCCTGGTTTTCCAGCTAGGGTTGTAGCTTAGGTTGTAATAATAATAATAATAATAATAATAATAATAATAATAATTATGATTATAATGATCACCACACGAATAACAAGTAAACAGAACAGATAATAATTTTGAACAATTTTAAACTTCTAAGGTTCCACTGATCAGACTCTCTGGTTTGGAAGACCCTTTCCACAATTTAGTCGAAGCCAAATAAGGATTGATTCTTTTTTTTTTTTTTTTTCTTCCACATCCTTAGGTAGGCTTCCTGTTTGCCAACAGCAGTTTTGTCCCTTTTCCCATAATTCACTTCCTTTTTCCTGAGGAACTTTGTCCTTAATTTTTCCCCCCTTCCTGGACTAGCAAATAATCTCTCTCTCTCTCTCTCTCTCTCTCTTCTCTTACATATGTATGTATAAAACCTCAGACATTGCAATCGTATTTAAATATGCTCACCGACATTTGCATCTCTCTCTCTCTT